>NW_025920454.1:0-44721 GCF_902686445.1 Sciurus carolinensis
TTTTGTTGAAAACAAGTTTTTTTCACTATCACGGTCTGTTAACATCCCAGAAAATCTTCCTGGCAGTAAATGTTAAGCTATCACACCTGGTTTCTGATCTCAGCATTCGCTTCTTGGGCAGCTGGGGATTTTTAGTATGGCACATTTATTTTTTGTTTGTTTTCCTCCCAAATTCATATTTTCATTTAAAAATCTTACTTTTTAAATTTTTTTTTACCTAATATAGCTGTCTCCAAACACCTTAATTTTAGTGTTAAATCATCCAATTATTGAAAAGTCAATCATGTTACTCCCTTGCTTAAAACTGCCCAAAGATACACTGTCCCTCAAGAACATTCAGGGTAAATGAGGGGAATATAGAGAGGAGGTGGAGGTGCTGCTGAAATGAAAATAAAATCAAACTCTTTATAATAGCCTGCAAGATCTTGCACTGTTTTATTGCTTGCTGTAATCTCATTGATGACATTTCCTGTGCCCAGTTCATCCTCAAAAGATTCCTTGTTGTTCCTTCACTGATCTACATATGAACTTAGTTGAGGACCTGTTTGCTCTTGTTCCCTCTGCCTGAACTATGCTTCCCTCAGCTCTGTTACTCACCGTTTTAGGTCATCTCTTTTCCTAAATGTATTCTTTTTTATCCAGTGAGTCCCATCTGCTAGGCAAGCACTCTACAACTGAGCCACACCCCAGTCCTAAATGTATTCTTTTTTTTTTCTTTTTTATTGTAAACAAATGGGATACATGTTGTTTCTGTGTTCTAAATGTATTCTTAATTCAATTAAGCTCCACAAATTTGCCCATTTTCCTTACTCTCCTAGTCTCTTATTTTTAAATAGTTGATAGCATATAGTAGGTGCTCAACAAACTTGTTAAATGAATTGATGAAAGACTACAGCTTTTTTCAGTGACAAGGATTCTGTGAAAACATATTTTTGCCATTTTCTGTAAAGTGAAGTTTTCTAATGAAAGCTAATTTATAATACTGAATGTGGGTTTTTGTAAAACTCTCCAATTTTTTTATAACAGTGTCCTTTTACTATTTGATATAGGTAATAGCAAATATTAAGACAAATTGAGGATATAATACAGGAGGAAATTGACTTTGCCCAAACCACATAGAGAGTTGTAGAATTTCTTTTATGTCATTTATCTAGTCATTTTTTTCTATTGGAATTACCTTCTCCCTCCAAAAATGTGAACTAAGTGTTCAATTAGTCCTTTGAGAATTATGTAAGTAGTACAAAAACTAGGTCAGAGAAAGTAGTTAGCACTGATAATTTGCATACTACTCTTTTTTACAAATCTTTATGAAAATTTAAATGCACTGAGGTAACAAGTTGAAGTGTGCCCAAATTCTAATGAATTTTATAACGTGTACATTGATGTTCTAGATGTTTACTTCTTTTATATGTCTTTCCTAGGGTTTTTTTTTCACCTTACAGACTTTTTATAAGGTAAAGGTTGTTTCTTATTCATATTTTCCCAGTATCTAGTACAAAATATGACATAGGATAGTCTCAGTAATTTTGAATGAAAAAACGATTTCTTCCTACTTTCCAGGCAACTTTCTAAAATTGTTTTTGGTCAGGAGCAGTGAATAGATCATTCCTATTATCATTAAACTAAAATACTTTGGCAAATATTTGTTGCCCTACAGAATGCTAAATTTGATAAAAATTAGAAGGTCATAAATAACTTTCAGGTTGGGTGAATTCTTTTCCACTTATTACTAAAAGAATAGATGAAATTGTCATTAGTGAAATGGAAAAATGTTTCAGAAGGATTTTCAGAAAAGTTTGTAAATTTTCATATTACTCTGAAAATTGCTTTTAGAATAATATTGGAAAACCACAGCCTGTCAGTTCCTTTCCCACTTATTTTTTACTCTGCAAATCTTGAAGTTTCTTGACTCATCACTCTGAATGTCTTAATCACTTTTATTTGGTAAAAAAGTTTCTTTGAAAGTGCTGCTAAACAAAAATGGGGATCTTCGTACTAGTGTGTATTTTTTAAAATTACTCAACTATGATTCCTTTTGTTTTTGTGAAACTTCAAGAAATACTTTTCTTTCCTCTCCATCCTTTGCTCTCCACAGTCTTCTTGTACGACTTTATTAATAACATTTGAAGAGCCTCCCATAATATTTGTTTTTCTCATTCTCCTAACCCTCAGTGCTTTTAACCACCTCCAGACAACTTCCTGGGTCATGTGTAGTTATAAAATTTACTTCTTGGAATAGCCTTCCAGGACTCCTTTTTGTCTGAGTGATTCATTTACTTCTTACCATAGTATTCCAAGCCCTGAAAATGTGTCCCAACCTCTGTCTTTCTAACTTTTCCTCCCCAAGTTTATGTCCTGTTTATTGAGACAGAGAGAAAGTTAGTATGTATGTACCCTGAGAGGACACCTAAGATTATTAGGGATTTTGATTTTTATTCTTGATGAGAATTGAAACTAATGACCATTATAACTTCAAGATTGTCATCATTTTTGTTACCATTTTCAGTAAGAAAGAGAGTCATGAGTCACCCTTAGTCAAGGGGGAGGGAGTAACAGGAGGGGTGTTTGATTCATGTTGGAGATTAAAGTGATGTGAACATTCAGGGCAAATGTTTGAGGGGAATATGGAGAGGAGGCAGAGGTGCTGCTGGAATGAAAACAAAATGTAATCATCTGGGGCATAATTATACTCTCTTCACATTGTAAAAAAGCCAGCAGAATGTCTAGGTTAAAAATAATTATCACTGATGCAAACAAGAATCAATGACTTGAAGATAAAAAGAAGAGAGACTGCAGCTGAAGAGAAATTGGAATGAGTATAAAACAAGAGTTGAGGTGACTGAAGTGGTTCTGTGTGTGTTCATGTGTGTGTGTGTGTTTCCACCGCCCCCCCTTTTAAAATAAAAGAATAAGAAGTAGCAAGTAGGGGGAAAAGGAAGTTGCTGTCATGAACTCAGTATTATGCATCAATTAATACACAGAAATGACTTTGACTTTCAGACTTTATGGTAGAATCGTTTAAGGGTGGAAATAAGGGATCTATCTGTAAAAACCTAGAGAAAATGCAGCACTCTGATATATAATATTTTACAATAGGTAAAATGGAGCTGTAAACATATCCTTTTAGTATGTCCAGTAGCATAATTCTTGTACAGAATCAAACACCTACCAACCTTATTGAGTCTACCTGGGAAAGTTACTATATTTATAAAGTTCAAGGTAGTTTTCTTAATAAAGTTTACATATTTCATATATACATACATATATATATATATATATTATATATATTAGTGTGAAAATATCCCTCACCTTATTAACATGGAACAATTGATATTAGAGAAACAGTTTCTGGAAACATTTTTTCATGAAATTTAAGATAAGTTTCCTCTGACTTTCATAAAAACAAAATGTACAGTATATAGGTGGGGAATCAAACCATCCAAAAATTTTATGAGGGCAAACTCACCAGTCTATTACTAATACATTCTGTACCCTGCAATTTTCAATGATGGAAATTAGGTCAAGTAAATGTGCTGGGATGTTTAACTGTATGACCTTTGAAAATGGAACAGGTCTTGGCAGAGCAGGGTTGGCAGGAGAGCCACCATCAGAAAGTCTGAAGAGCTACAGGGAGGAGAGGCCAGACTCTGTTGAAAAAAATTTTCAATTTTTTTTTCTTGTTTCTTTAGTTATGAGTTGTTGCTGTATCTGTGAGGTCCTGGCACAATGAGGACACTCAGTATGAATGATCATTGGGATTCAGGAGAGGTAGCTTTTTTCCTGCAATTTAAAAAACCTTACTTAGGGTTGTAGAAACTGCAAGGACTCCCTTGCATAAATGGCATAATTTTATTTTCAGATTGAAGAGTCCTATCGGTTGAATCTTTGGATTTACAGTGAAAGATATTTTAATCCTAGAGATTTGTGTTTTAAAGGCATTCAAGTGTAATATGTATTCTTTTTTTTGTGGAGCTGGGGTTTGAGCCCAGGGCCTTGTGCTTGCAAGGCAAGCACTCTACCGACTGAGCTACCTCCCCAGCCCCGCTCCCTCCCCAGCCCCGCTCCCTCCCCAGCCCCGCTCTTTTCTTTTATCATTTAGTTGTATGGTTTTGCCATTTTCTGTTTAGGAGGTAATTCTGAATCATTTTATTGGCATAATTAGGTTTGATATGTTAATCTAAACTCATATCTTGGTAGCATTCAGTGTTTCATTCCAGTTTTGTACCAAAATGAATTGTGGTGTATTACAGATAATCAGTTGCAAACAAATTTCTGTTACACTGCTTTGTTTTGGCAGAGTTTGAAGAATGAAATCCCAGCTACTCAGGAGGCTGAGGCAGGAGGATGATGGCAAGTTGAAGTGCAGCCCCAGCATTTTGGAGAGGACCTAAGCAACTAGTCCAGATCCTGTCTCAAAATATTTACAAAGAGGTTGGGGGATGTAGCACCGTGGTAAAGCACCCTGGGTTCAGTCCCCCAAAAGAATAAAATTTAACTGGTACAGGGATTCTTTCTACACCACCCCAAAGAAATGAGACTTCAACCTTAAGTGCATTTCAGGTTAAGTAGCTTGCTGCCTAGAAAAGAAACTCCTTTACTGTTGGACATTTTAAATATTTGTCTTCTTTAACCCAGAATCTGCTTTCCCTTAATTCTTAACTGTTGTTCACACTTCATCCCAATTGGGAAGTGAATATAAAGTCTGGCCTCTCCTCCCTGTAGCTCTTCAGACTTTCTGATGGTGACTCTCCTGCCAACCCTGCTCTGCCAAGACCTGTTCCATTTTCAAAGGTCGTAAGGTTGAACATCCCAGCACTTTTATTTGACCTAATATAATATAGCAAGACCTCTTAACTTCCTCACCAATTGGTCTTATTTCTTTATATGTCATAGCTGTTTCTTTGAACTGCAAACAGTATTCCAGACACAGTCTGACCAATATCTAACCATAAGAGCTTATTGTCTTCCTTGATTTGCATATGCCATAGAAATATATCACCTATAGAGGACCTGTGTTCTGTAGTTGCAGGCACCTGTAGTAGAGCGAGAAGTGATTAAAAAAAAAAAAAAAGCAAAAGGTGTCTGTAAAATTAAGATCTGTGTAGCAAACCTTGTAAAACTTTCTGGGCCCTTCCGTTACTTGCACACAGTTCCTGCTTGCTTCTCTGGTTTTCCTAGAGTTGTCAATAGATTAGAATCAGCAAATTGGAAGTGGGACAAAAAAAATGATACCTAAGAGGTGACAGCTGACAGAAGTTGGTGAGGGGGAAGCAGAAACTAAAAAAGAGGAGCTGTCTTCCACTGTTTAATGTATACTTGAATACAGCTGTGTGAATCTCAGTATTGTCTGAAGTTTACTGTGTTACAACACAGTCACGACAAGTTGGGACCCCTATTTATTTGCACAATTGACTGAACTGAAATGTGCAGCTTGTTGTTAGGATTTATTTGTTTCAGCTTGTTGAATCAGTTTGTTGAAATCTTTCTGAGTCTTGATTTTGTCACCCGAAATACAGGTTTTGGGCTGGGGAGATAGCTCAGCTGGTAGAGTGCTTGCCTCGCAAGCACAAGGCCCTGAGTTCGATTCCCAGTACCACAAAAAATAAAAATAAAAAAAATACAGATTTTGCTGTATTCATATTTAATAAGCATGTCTCCTGTCCTGAAATTCTTAAAATGAGAACAAGGGGAAGGCCTAGTAGCATGCCACAATTGATTAGTATATTAGTCACTTTTTTGGATATGGTTATTTAATTGTTTCTGTATGAATTTTTGTTACTCTTTGTTGATGAAGACCAAATTTACATTTTGGGTGAGACATTTTCATCCCATATATGTATATGACTGCTTTGAAAAGTACATTTTGAAAGATTTAGGAATTGTGGCATGACTAGACTAACCCTAGTGTTGCATCAGCCCTTTTTTGCAGTCTGAAGTCCCTAGATACTTATTTTGGGGCATTTGAGAAATTTGTTTGGTTCGAGCTTCCTAAATCCTTCCAAATTAAGATTGTGTGTATGTTTTAAATTAACTTCCAAGATTGCATCATGAGCTTTTTGGATGTGAATATTTTCAGTGTACAGGACCCTTATTTTCTCAAATAAAATTTTAATTTTGAATTATAAGTTCTTGGGGATAGATTTTTGTGTCTTTGATAATATAAGTAAAAATACTTCTTTAAGCTATCTTTATTGGAAGGAAGTTTAATTAAGTTGGGAGAGATTAAAGCTGGTTTGGTGCCATAGCTTGGTCACTAGAACAAGTTAAACTATGAAAACTTTACTTTTTGCTGCTTGTAGGAATTGGGAGTGGTAGAGAACAGTGCTTTTTCCTCACAGGTGTTGATGTAGGTCACTGAAAATTCAGGTTCACTGATGAAAATGAAACTTGTGAGCATGTTACTGCCTTTAATGCTAATACTTGTATATTTACAATACTTTAAAAGAAGTTCCTGTTTACTAGTAGACTTAGTTTTAAAATTCTGATTCTGGGTATCCAATATTGTTTCTGTTCAGTTGGGCAAGGGTCAAATTGGGATGTCATACATAACTCATGAGAAAAAAAAAGAGTTCTTTGAATCCTCAAGATTTTCTTATTAAACTTTGTATCCCTCCTCTTTATTGAAAGCAATGTCCTGGTTGCTCAGCTTTAATTAACACTGTGACAGTTATATTCCTGCCATACTTTCCTCAGAGTTTTTTGAAGGTAAATGCGATATGATGGAAGGAAAAATGCTTTAGAAATACAAATATATATTGTTCAAAACTAGAACAAAGTGTCAAGAAATTTTCTTGATAAGTGTATCATATGTATTAAACAGGATATTTATACCAAGTATTTTTTAAATAACAGAAGTCCTGTAAAATATTTAAGTACTGAAAGCTATATGATCATCTGCTGTTTGTGTTTTTATATACATTAATTTCCAACCTGGGTTATGTTTTCATATAGATCATATCTGCCATGTGGTTTGGATATACATTTCTATGTCTTGTCTATTAAGGTTTATATTATAGGACATTTCTGCACTTATTCTTGACTTAGTAAAAATCTGTGCTTTTTTTACATTTTAATATCTGGTTGGACAGCTGTACTCTGTTGCAGAAACTAGTAAGAATGAGACTGGTAGTGGAGAAGGAATTGAGTTATAAATAAAATTATTTATTTATAATGAAAATTCAAGCAACAGAGAAGACTTTAAGAGAACTTGGTCCTCACCTCTTGTCATGAAATAGCCATAACCACAGAGAACACTACCAGTAAGTGATTTAAGGGTTTATCTTTCCATATCATTTTCTGTACTTGCTCAAAGATATTTAAAAAAATTAGTACAATTTTTTAGTATGAGCATGCCATAGTTTACTTAACCATTCCCTATATTATAGATTCTTTTTGGTATTACCTAGCTTTTATCTGTTACAAATGATGTTTCTGCCAAGTGAACCTGGTTGTCCCATATGACTTTAGGCTTTAGGTTATTATTTGTCTATGGAAAATTCATAAAAGTAGGATTTCTGGGAGGGCATACTCATTTTAATTTTGACATTACTGCCAAATTGTCCTCCCAAGAGTAATAGTGTTCATTTTTTACATATTTTTTCTTTTTAATTTTCACCAATTTTATAGGTGGAAAATAGTCTCTTATTTTAGTTTGTGTTCAATCATTTTTGAGACCAAAAGTCCTTCAGAGGTAATTGATCATATGACATTCTTGTATGTCTTGACTGTTCATTGCTTTTTTGGTTTGTCCAATTTCTGTTACACATTTTCCTAAATTTGGCCGTCTAATCTCTCTCTTTGCCATAAACATTTTGAACTAGAAAGGCATGCCAGTATTCATTCAAGAGCTAAAGATGAGTAATCGTTTTTAAAAGTCCATTCTGTTAGTAGTCTACCAGGTTATTAAGAGCAAGAGGCAATTTCTGCATTTCTCTTGCTTTTATTTTCTTCCTAGTACAGTAAATCATGTTCATGTTTTGTAGAGTTCCTTGCAGTTGTGGATGAACTGTGGTGATCAGTATTTTTCATATTTTCTCAGTTTAACTATGTAGCTTGGTTTATGATGATGTATGAATATAAAGTAGGTTATCACTTTATAGACCTTAAATTATTATTATTATTTTCTGTTAAAATACAGCATTTCTTTGCATCTGTTGCAGGTTTGACCTGATAAATAATGAAGTTTGTAACTGATCCATAAGTTATCCAGAGATTGTCTTTAAATTTGTTAGCAACCTAGTATATTTAAAGTAGTGTCACTGGACAGAAAATATTGGTATTCCAGATGGCACAGTCTAACATTGATAATATTGAATTTTCTTATACATACTTAGCTTTCTTTTTCTAAAGTTTTTAATTTGCCCATTAATTGAATTCCACTGACACATCAGAGTTCTTATAAAAGTTGGACTCTCTGGGAATTCTAAAATGAACCAAAAAGTTCAATACTTACATTCTTTTATTAGTCTGTGGTGTCCTTTTGTTTTGTTTTGTTTTGTTTTTTCTTTTTTTTTATTGTAAACAAATGGGATACATGTTGTTTCTCTGTCTGTACATGGCGTAAAGGCATACCATTTGTGTAATCATAAATTTACATAGGGTAATGTTGTTTGATTCATTCTGCCATTTTTTCCCTTCCCCCCACCCCTCCCACCCCTCCCCTCCATCTATACAGTCCTTCCTTCCTCCATTCCTGCCCCCTCCCTAAACCCAACTCCAACCCCAACACTAACCCTTCCCACCCCCCATTATGTGTCATCATCCACTTATTAGCGATATCATTCTTCCTTTGGTTTCTTGAGATTGGCTTATCTCACATAGCATGATATTCTCCAGTTTCATCCATTTGCCTGCAAATGCCATAATTTTATCATTCTTTATGGCTGAGTAATATTCCATTGTATATATATACACCACAGTTTCTTTATCCATTCATCAATTGAAGGACATCTAGGTTGGTTCCACAATCTGGCTATTGTGAACTGAGCAGCTATGAACATTGATGTGGCTGTATGTCTGTAATATGCTGATTTTAAATCCTTTGGGTATAGGCCAAGGAGTGGGATAGCTGGGTCAAATGGTGGTTCCATTCCAGAGTGGCTGCACTAATTTGCAGCCCCACCAGCAATGTAAGAGTGTACCTTTCTCCCCACTTCCTCGCCAACACCTGTTGTTGCTTGTATTCTTGATAATCGCCATTCTAATTGGGGTGAGATGGAATCTTAGGTTGGTTTTGATTTGCATTTCTCTTATTACTAGAGATGTTGAACATTTTTCCATATGTTTGTTGATTGCTTGTATATCTTCTTCTGTAAAGTGTCTATTCATTTCTTTAGCCCATTTGTCAATTGGATTATTTACATTCTTGGTGTAGAGTTTTTTGAGTTCTTTATAGATTCTGGAGATTAGCGCTCTATCTGAAGTATGATTGGCAAAGATTTTCTCCCACTCTGTAGGCTCTTTCTTCACATTGCTGATAGTTTCCTTTGCTGAGAGAAAGCTTTTTAGTTTGAATCTATCCCAGTTATTAATTCTTGCTTTTATTTCTTGTGCTATGGGAGTCCTGTTAAAGAAGTCTGGTCCTAAGTCGACATGTTGAAGCTCTGGACCTACTTTTTCTTCTTTAAGATGCAAGGTCTCTGGTCTGATTCCGAGATCCTTAATCCATTTTGAGTTTAGTTTCGTGCATGGTGAGAGATATGGGTTTAGTTTCATTCTGTTGCATATGGATTTCCAATTCTTCCAGCACCATTTGTTGAAGAGGCTATCTTTTCTCCATTGCATATTTTTGGCCCCTTTGTCTAGTATGAGAAAATTGTATTTATTTGGGTTTGTGTCCGTGTCCTCTATTCTGTACCATTGATCTACCATTCTATTTTGGTACTAATACCATGCCGTTTTTGTTACTATTGCTTTGTAGTAGAGTTGAAGAACTGGTATTGCGATACCCCCTGCTTCACTCTTTCTGCCAAGGATTGCTTTAGCTATTCTGGGTTTTTTATTCTTCCAGATGAATTTCATAATTGCTTGCTCTATTTCTGTAAGGTACATCATTGGGATTTTAATTGGAATTGCATTGAATCTGTATAGCACTTTTGGTAGTATGACCATTTTGACAGTATTAATTCTTCCTATCCAAGAACATGGGAGATCTTTCCATCTTCTAAGGTTTTCTTGAATTTCTTTCTTTAGTGTTCTGTAGTTCTCATTGTAGAGGTCTTTCACCTCTTTTGTGAGATTGATTCCCAAGTATTTTTTTTTCAATGCTATTGTGAATGGGGTAGTTTTCCTAATTTCTCTTTCTGAAGATTCATCGCTTATGTATAAAAATGCCTTATTTATGTGCATTGATCTTATATCCCGCTACTTTACTGAATTCACTTATGAGATCTAAAAGTTTTCTGGTGGAATTTCCTGGTTCCTCTAAGTATATAATCATATCATCAGCAAATAGGGATAGTTTGAGTTCTTCTTTTCCTATTCGTATCCCTTTACATTCTTTGGTCTGTCTAATTGCTCTGGCTAGAATTTCAAGGACGATATTGAACAGAAGTGGTGAAAGAGGGCATCCCTGTCTTGTTCCAGTTTTTAGACGGAATGCTTTCAGTTTTTCACCATTTAGAATGATATTAGCCATGGGTTTAGCGTAGATGGTCTTTAGAAGGTTAAGGAAGGTTCCCACTATCCCTATTTTTTCTAGTGTTTTGAGCATGAAGGGGTGCTGTATTTTATCAAATGCTTTTTCTGCATCGATCGAAATAATCATGTGATTCTTGACTTTAAGTCTGTTGATATGGTGAATTACATTTATTGATTTCCTGATGTTGAACCAACCTTGCATCCCTGGGATGAAACCCACTTGATCATGGTGCACTATCATTTTAATATGTTTTTGTATGCGATTTGCTAAAATTTTGTTGAGAATTTTTGCGTCGATGTTCATTAAGGATATTGGTCTGAAATTTTCTTTCCTGATGTGTCTCTGTCTGGTTTAGGTATCAGGGTAATATTGGCTTCATAGAATGAGTTTGGGAGGGTTCCCTTATCTTCTATTTTATGGAATACTTTGAGAAGTATTGGAATGAGCTCTTCTTTAAAGGTTTTGTAGAACTCGGCTGAGAACCCATCTGGTCCTGGACTTTTCTTTGTTAGTAGACTTTTGATGACTTCTTCTATTTCATTACTTGAAATTGGTCTATTTAAATTGTGTATGTCCTCCTTGTTCAGTTTAGGCAATTCATATGTCTCTAGAAACCTGTTGATGTCTTCAAAATTTTCTATTTTGTTGGAGTATAGATTTTCAAAATAGCTTCTAATTATGTTTTGTATTTCAGTCGTGTCTGTTGTGATATTTCCTTGTTCATTCCAAATTTTAGTGATTTGGGTTTTCTCTCTTCTTCTCTTTGTTAGTGTGGCTAAAGGTTTATCAATTTTGTTTATTTTTTCGAAGAACCAACTATTTATTTTGTCAATTTTTTTGTATTGTTTCTTTTGTTTCAATTTCGTTGATTTCAGCTATCAGTTTAACTATTTCCTGTCTTCTACTACTTTTGGTGTTGGTCTGTTCTTCTTTTTCTAGGGCTTTGAGCTGTAGTGTTAGGTCATTTATTGTTTGAGTTTTACTTCTTTTATTAAATGTGCTCCATGAAATAAATCTTCCTCTAAGTACTGCTTTCATAGTGTCCCAGAGATTTTGATATGATGTTTCTTTGTTCTCGTTTACCTCTAAGAATTTTTAAATTTCCTTCCTAATATCTTCTGTTATCCATTCATCATATAGTAGCATATTGTTTAATCTCCAGGTGTTGGAGTAGTTTCTGTTTTTTACTCTTTCATTAATTTGTAACTTCAATCCATTATGATCTGATAGAATACAAGATAGTGTCTCTATCTTCTTGTATTTGCTGACATTAGCTTTGTGGCATAATATATGGTCTATTTTAGAGAAGGATCCATGTGCTGCTGAGAAGAAAGTGTATTCACTCTTGGTTGGATGATATATTCTATAAATGTCTGTTAAGTCTAAATTATTGATTATGTTATTGAGATCTATGTTTTCTTTGTTCAATTTTTGTTTGGAAGATCTGTCCAGTGGTGAGAGAGGCGTGTTAAAATCACCTAGTATTATTGTGTTATGGTCTATTTGGTTTCTAAAATTGAGAAGGATTTGTTTAACATACATGGATGAGCCACTGTTGGGGCATAGATGTTTATGATTGTTATATCTTGCTGATTTATGCTTCCCTTGAGCAGTATGAAATGTCCTTCTTTATCCCTTCTGACTAACATTGGCTTGAAGTCTACATTATCTGAAATGAGGATGGATACTCCAGCTTTTTTGCTGAGTCCATGTGCATGGTATGTTTTCCCCCATCCTTTCACCTTTAGTCTATGGGTATCTCTTTCTATGAGGTGAGTCTCTTGCTGGCAACATATTGTTGGATCTTTCTTTTTAATCCAATCTGCCAGTCTATGTCTTTTGATTGATGAATTCAGGCCATTAACATTCAGGGTTATTATTGAGATATGATTTGTATTCCTGGTCATTTGGTTCATATTTAAAATTTTTGACACATCTTGGTTCCTCCTTTATTTGACAGTTCCTTTAGGATAATTCCTCCCTTTGCTGATTTGCTTCTTTGTTTTTTATCTCTTCCTCATGAAATATTTTGCTGAGAATGTTCTGTAATGCTGGCTTTCTTTTTGTAAATTCTTTTAGCTTTTGTTTATCATGGAATGATTTTATTTCATCATCAAATTTGAAGGTAAGTTTTGCTGGGTATAAGATTCTTGGTTGGCATCCATTTTCTTTCAGAGTTTGAAAAATGTTGTTCCAGTCCCTTCTAGCTTTTAGGGTCTGGATTGAAAAATCTGCTGATATCCGTATTGGCTTCCCCCTGAATGTAATTTGGTTCTTTTCTCTCACAGCCTTTAAAATTCTGTCTTTATTTTGTATGTTAGGTATTTTCATTATAATGTACCTTGGTGTGGGTCTGTTGTAATTTTGTGTATTTGGAGTCCTGTAAGCCTCTTGGACTTGATTTTCCATTTCATTCTTCAGATTTGGGAAATTTTCTGATATTATTTCTTCAAATAGATTGTTCATTCCTTTGGTTTGTTTCTCTAAGGCTTCCTCAGTCCCAATAATTCTCAGATTTGGCCTTTTCATGATATCCCATAGTTCTTGGAGATTCTGTTCATGATTTCTCACCATCTTCTCTGTTTGTTCAACTTTGTTTTCGAGGTTAAATATTTTGTCTTCAATATCTGAAGTTCTGTCTTCCAGGTGTTCTATCCTATTGGTTATGCTTTCCATGGAGTTCTTAATTTGGTTTATTGTTTCCTTCATTTCAAGGATTTCTGTTTGGTTTTTTTTCAATATCTCTAACTCTTTATTGAAATGATCTTTTGCTTCCTGAATTTGCTCTGTTAGCTGTCGATTGGTGCGATCGTTCAATGCCTGCATTTGCTCTTTCATCTCATCATTTGCTTCCCTAATAATTTTAATTATGTACATTCTGAACTCCCTTTCTGTCATTTCTTCTGCCATGCTGTCGTTGGATTTTATTGATGTAACATCTAGATTTGTTTGGGGCATTTTCTTCCCTTGTTTTCTCATATTGTTCAGGAATCAGTGGGTCATTAAGATATTGCAGATTTCCTCTATGAACTTATAATGTCCCTGAAGATTGCTAGTATATCCCCTCTTATCCTTCAGTAGCCTGAAGTCTTGGAGGAGGTTGATAATGCAGAGCTCCACGAAGAAGCTGCCTCTCTAGGGGTGGTGACCCTCAGGTGGCGTATATTCCCTGCTAGTGAGCAGAGGTGCCTCCACTTGTTGACCAATGGTCATCCAATGGGGAACTAGACTGCGGGCTGAGGCAAGGCCTGTTTGTGCCTGTGTCTCTGGTTTTACCGTCCCTGTGGGAAAACCTCCCCCTGCTGGGAAGACTCACTCGGTGGGGACGTCTCGCTGGTCAGTTGCCCTCCTAGAGGTTCCCCTCAATCTACAACTACCGCCTGGGCTGGGCTGTCTTCCTCTGCAACGATCCCAGGGGCCCGGACCTACCTCCTGGGCCTGGGAGCCTCACCCTTCGCAGGTGAGTCTTCTTAGGCTGCCTCTCCCACAGAATCTGCCCGCCGCCCTGGAAACTTCACTCCGCCCCTAGGCATGTCTCTGTGTGGCTCTTCCAGCAAGAAGCCACCTAGCTCCTGGGACCCTGCTCTGCACCAATTGCCTGGCTATGCAGCCCCTCCTCTGAGCCACCACCTGGAGCCCCATACAATAGCTCCGAGACCCAGAGACCCGCCACACACCTCCTCCTCCGGACAGCCGCCCGGTTTCCGACACAGTCACTAGGAGTCCAAACAACTCACTTCAGCTCTCCTCCTCCCGCCAACCACCCGTAGCCCTAGGCAGTCACTCCAAGTCCAGGTGACCCGCCCTGTTCCTCCTCCTCCTCCTTGGGGTAGCCCCCCGGGTGTTCAGGAGTGGTGGCTCCGAGACCAAGTGACTCAACACGCTCCTCCACCAGGCAGGCCACCGGTGTTCAGGAGCGGTCGCTTTTATTCCAATCATCTCACCACTCGCCTCCTCCTCTGGCAACCACCTGTGGCTCTGATGCAGTCACTCCTAGACCAAGCATCCCATCGCTCTCCTCCTCCAGGCAGGCCACCAGTGTTCTGGAGCAGTTGTTCTGAGTTCAAACAGCTCGCCACGCAGCTCCTTCTCTGGCAACTGCCTGTGCCTCTGATGCAGTCACTCCTAGACCAAGCCACCCGCCGTGCTCCTCCTCTTCCTCTGGGCAGTCCCCCGGTGTTCAGGAGCACTTGCTCTGAGTTCAAACAGCTCACCACGCAGCTCCTCCTCTGGCAACCGCCTGTGGCTCTGATGCAGTCACTCCTAGACCCAGCGACCCGCCGGGCTTCTCCTCTTCCTCCGGGCAACCCTCTGGTGTTCAGAAGTGGTCGTTCTGGGTCTAAACAGCTCGCCACGCAGCTCCTCCTCAGGCAGCCGCCCGGAGCCCCAGTGGTTGCTCGAGTCCAAGCGCTGTGCTGAGCCGCCTCCTCTACGATGATCCCAGTTGTCCATGTTTACCGCTCCAGCGGGGGGAGGGGCGTCTCGCCGAGCAACTCCACTTCACAAATTCCCTGCGTTCCGGGGCTACCGCCCCATCCGGGACGCCTCCCCAACGGGAGAGACTCACCCGGCGGCTTTGAGTTGGTCCCAAGTCTCTCACTATCTCCTCTTTTGAATCTTGCATCCTGGAGCAACGTGAAATGCAGTCGCCCTCTAGTCCGCCATCTTGGCCCCCCCCCGTTTTGTTTTTTATTTGTTTTGGTACCAGGGATTGGACCCAGGAGTGCTAACCCACTGAGTTACATCCCAAGCCCTTTTTTATTTTTTGAGACAGAATCTCTTGCTAAGTTGCTTAGGGCCTAAATTGCTGGAGCTGGCTTCAAACTTGATATCCTCCTATCTCAACCTCCCAAGTACTTGGATTATAGGACTGCTACAGTGCTTCCTGCTATGATACCTTTTAAAATCAGTATTCCATATGTGAATAAAATAAGTTGGAATAAATTCATGATATCCTCTGGTTGAAATTTTAAGAGTTTGAATATAGGGGAAATGTTTGATACAGTGAAAAGTTTGTAGCATTATTAATGGAAAAAGTCAGTTGCTAAATAGTGAGTATATCATAATATGTTTCAAGTTTTTAAAAATGCTAATCTGAAAAAAGCCTAGAAAGATATTTATTAAAATGAAAAGAATTATCAGTTGATGGTAGGATGTGGGTGATTTAAAAACATTTTTACTCTTCTGTGTTTTTATTTTAATGAGAAAGAAAAAGATGGATAAATATAACTTTTGAAGCATATGATTTAAGTAGCATTATAGCCATAAATAATAAAATTCTTAGTTGAAGACACCTATAAATATAGTCAGTAAGATATTCTTACTTAAGAGCTTATTTTGGACCTTAGGTTCAAAATTCCTTTTAGTCTTTTAGTGGATGAAATACATTCTTGGTTTTCTGGAGGCCAACCTGCTTGTACACTTGGACTTTTGGAACAGCTTCTTCAATTCTTGAAGGAACTAGAATCCTTCTAATCACCCTTTGGTTTTACTCTTTCCCCACACTCATTTACTTACTCCTCATTATGTTCCTGTGGAAAAAAAAAGTGGTGTATGTATTGTAGATAAGAAGACAGACACTAATGCACATATTTACCTACAGTCACATAAGTAATAAGTGGCAAAATGGTGAATTTTTTTAATCAAAGAAGGTAGTCTTGGGTGCCTGACAACAAGACCAGAACCCAAGTCTCCCATGAAAAGGAATGGAAATATATTTGGTTATGAGACTATATGATTTTTTACATCCCATGAGCACACATGATGCCCACAGGTGGCAGTTGTGCATAGAGGTACAGGGAGATGGGATGTGGATGAACTGTGGTGATCAGTATTTTTCATATTTTCTCAGTTTAACTCTGTAGCTTGGTTTATGATGATGTATGAATATAAAGTAGGTTATCACTTTATAGACCTTAAATTTTTATTATTATTTTCTGTTAGAATACAGCATTTCTTTGCTTCTGTTGCAGGTTTGACCTGATAAATAATGAAGTTTATAGGATAGGGATAGGGAAGGGAGATATAAATAGCAACCACTGTAAGAAAGAAATGTCCAAAATTCTAGCCATTGATAAAGCCAAGACAGTGATTTGTGGTCAGCCTGAGAGGGAGGACAGCTGTTGGGGCTAGGACAATCAGATACCAGTACTCAGGTTCATAAGGGCCACACTGAAGGCACATTGGCTACAGGACAACTCTATTGTGAAAAGACAAATTGGTATAGAATTTCAAAACATTTAATTTCACAATAGGTGCTTACACCTTTACTGTACTGTAAGAAAACTCCAATCCAGGGACAAGGCTGTTGGTGCATCCCCTGAAGAAACTGAAGCATGAGGTCAGTGTAAGGGAATTTCCATGAAACCACGCCGGACATGGGAAATCACATAAGGGAATTTATTAAGCAAATAGTGTCTCCCTGCAGGGTAAGAGAGAAAATGAGAGGAAAAGAGAAAGGAAATAAAGGGTGCATGATAGAGTGTAAAGCCAGAAGGATGGAGAAAAGTGTGTGGGACAGACAGAAGAATGGGAAAAGATGGCAGGGAAGCTATAGTAAACAGTTGAATTCCACCAGGCAAACAGGGGACCAATATCGGAGAAGAATACTTGCAAGCTGACTGATGAACCAATAGCTAGCAAGGATGTTCAAAGATTGACAAGTGGTTGGGAGGTGGGGAAGATTACTGCACCTGATGGGCGGGGGAGCAGCTTTATACATTACAGTCAGCATGCTGAATGTGCACCTGTCATCTCTAGAGATTTAACAGATTTCTCTTCCTGAGGAAGTTACCTTTTTTTTTAGGATGTGTTTCCTCTTCCATCATTTATTTATTTAATTGACACAAGCTGTGTACACTGTCCCTGTGTAACATCAAGAATTTGAAAGTTGGCTGATACCATAAGTACCTCATTTTAACCTTGAAGTCCTTAATATCCTGAGGTTCACTTCACCCAGAATAACCAAAGCTTCCAGATTACCTAGTTAGTGTTCTTGCATTCCCACTAGCTGAATACTTCTTGGTAAAGTGTATACACTGAATCTTAATCAGAAAATTGAAAAACATTTTTGGAAAAGGGTAACTACCCCCAAAATTTGTGACTGCAAGGGGCATTTCACAAGTCTGGTTTCCTGAAATCTTCAGTAACTGACCCCATGTCACTATTGTTTGGTAGTAGAGAGAGGACAGTAACCCAAGAAGCGATCTAGAGCCTGCCCTCTTAACAACTTTGCTGTACTTCTGGTCCCTAGGGAAAGTCAGCATATTTTCCAATTTCTGACATGAATGCCACTGTAGTCCATGGAGTAATTCTTTTGGAATCACAGGTCCTACCATATCTCATTTTCTCCTAAGTCTTCAAAATCTAAAGTCCTCCAATATAAACTTAGCAAGGTAGTCAAGATTATCCACATGACTTTAATTGTTATACCACCATTGAAAATGAAAAACCTTAGTTCTAAGCAGGCCAGTTGCTGTCCTCCAGAAGTTACCTGTAGTTATTGAGTGCCCCCTGCCTCCCCAAGCTTCTGTTCAGTCCCTTGCACATTTTTTTTTGACGTTGGGTCTTTCATAACCTATTCTGTGCAGAAGGCATTTGACCTCTTGAACACATATTCATATGCCATTTTAATCTTTCTTCCCTAAAATCATCACTTCTCATTCCTTCCACTCATCTTGACACCTGATTATATATTTCCTTATGTGAACATACTTGTATTGTACCTGATTTTACACAAAAATTTTGATTATCTTTCCTTAGTTAATACAGTACAGTAGATGATGGTGAAGGAATAGGGAATTTAATGGGCAAAGATTTTTTTTGAACAAGGGATTGAACCCAGGAGTGCTTAAAAGTTGAGCCACATCCCCAGTCCTTTTATTAATTTTTAATATTGAGATGGCATCTCCCTAAGTTACTTAGGGTCTTGCTAAATTGTTGAGACTGGCCTTGGATTTACCATGATCTTGCCTCAGCCTCTGGAGTTGCTGGGATTACAGGTGTATACCACTGCACCTCACTGGGCAGAGAATTTTGAAGCAGGACAATGAAATGTGTTGCAGTTTTTAAAATGGTTAAAAGGAGAAGCTTAGCTCTCCTGAGACTTCCCTGTGCAAACACACAGATCTGTTCTTTTTGTTAGTTTGTGTTTATCCCTTCCTGGGAACTTTGTTCTTTTTCATTTCTTGTAGGCATTATACCATCACCATCTTCAGTCAGTTCTGAAAGATAGAGAGTCTGTAAAGCTTTGGCAACTTCAGAATGACCCTGTTTTCCACACGATAAAACAGTAGGAATTTTTTTGAAACTCATTTAAAATTTCATATTATTCAAGGTAAGAGTTCATTTTTGTAAACAAAAGAAATCAGTATCCAGGGGAATTTAAATTTTGTTTAAAAAGTTAAAAGTTTAAGTCACCAGAAAATACAAAGATTGGTTATGTATGATGTTTCATTTCAGAGAACATATGGTATAAGTTAACACTTAATAATCACAGTTTATTCCTGAGGCAAAAATTAGTCATCATGGGCATGCCATTCTTTTCTTTGTATGTAGTTTAGTATTATATTTTACACAGCTAAAAGCTTTATGAATCAAGAGTAATTCTAGCCAGGTTTTGTGGAAAATTCAGAAAGGGGAAAGGCAGTTTGAAATGATTTGGAAAGGTATTTATTTCAGGAATTGAATCTTAAATGCTTTAAGATCTGAAGTTCAGTTTACATCATGGTGACTCTGCACACCCTATCCTGCAGAAAGAGACCCTCCACACCCTCTGAGTCCACTTTGGCTTAACAGCTGCTGATATGCAACCCATAACAGACCCCAAACCTGGGCTAGGTTTTGCAGCCTATGGATGGTGCAAGGATTTGTATTGTGTCCTTTATTGGTGCTGGAGGCATCCTTTCTGACCCACTTTCCATACCGTTGCCACCCTCTGCCTCATCCCTGCCTTCCTGATACCCTACAGTCCTCCAGATCAGAGGCCCCATTGCCATTTTGTTCCTGCATCCAACACTGGCCTTTAAATTCTCCAGAAAGATAAAACTTCATCCCTCATCCATCCATCCATTCTCTAGTAGATAGGTACCCTGCCCTGAGACCCTGCCATTTGGCCCATGTGACCCCAGGGGTCCCTCCACCATTGAAATTGGGGTGAAGACAGTCCCCCATTTCTGGTGGCACTGTCCAACTTGGTGTTGGAAAGAATCCAGGGGATACTTTGGTTTCAATCTGACACACCGATCACCCCTCCACAGCATGGGTTGTCTCATTAGCTATTTTAAGACATTTTCCTCCCAAATTGACCTCAAAATCAAACCCCTCATTTAGCTCAGCACTCAAATTTGGTCATAGTATAAATTAGATAAACTATACCAATGGCCCAAAGATGGAACCTTTGATCAAGTAATTCTCCAAAACTTAAAAAAAACATTTATTGCAAAATGGTAAATGGAGTGAGGTCCCATACCTCAGAGCCTTTCTTGTCCTTTGTTCAAACCTCCCATTATCAAACCTCATCCCATTTTGCAATTAAATCTTAAAGACTCTGAACTCTCTTCTTCATTTACAGCCTCAGAAATAGCAGATGAACCTCCTCCTTACAGATCCTGGGTTCCCATGGCCCCCACATCAGGCCCCCTTCCCCAGAATTCCATGGTTACCCTATCAAGTACCCTTCACCAAAGTCCCACTGCCCCCATAGCTGACTCCTCCCCACAAAGTCCAACTGCCCTGCCATTGGATCCACCTCCTCAGTCTCAACACACCAGTTCCTCCTCTGCCCTGCCATCCCCTCCCATACAAGATTTAATATCTTCCAGCAAAACACATGTTCCTACTGTGGGAGGTGTCAGTTGCCAAAAGTATGGTCCTGGTCCTTGTTCCCTTCTCCATGACAGATATGTCCCAAATAGAGGATGGATTGGAATCTTTTTCCTGAAAACCCTGCTAAATATAGGAATGAATTTACTTGCTTGACTCAGGCCTACCACTTTACTTGGGCAGATGTGTACTATATATTAACATCCTCCCTGACCAATGATGAGCACACTCGAATTTGGCAGGCTGCAAGAGATCAGGCGAACCTTCCACATGATCAAAACCCTAATATCCATCCAGCAACAGACACTGCTTTCCCTATAGTTGAACCTAATTGGACCCCAGGGTCCTTAGATTCCATCACATGATCACTTGTCTCCTTGAAGGAATGACAAAAATTTCTCACACTCAATTGGGGAAAAGTAAAGGAAATTACACAGGGACCTGATGAAAATTCCACCCCATTTTTGGCCTGACTTACTGAGGCTGTCACCAAGTACACAAATTTGAACCTCAACAATCCTGGTGGCAGTCTTTTTCTTCATTTTTAATTTATCAGCATGTCTGAACCTGACATCAATAAGAAACTCAGAAAGAGAAGGGTCCTGAGTCTCCTCACTCAGGTATACTTTCAGGTATACTCAGGTATTGATTTCACAGTTTTTAACAACTGGGAAGATGAGACCAAAAAGGAGAATAGTCACATCTTAAAGCTAAAAATCAGCTCCTGATCTCCACCATCCAGAGCCCATTGAAAGCCCCTATGGCTTATGGCTTCACCTGACAGCCTAATATCTTCATGACTCATGACCCCATCAATGTACCTCCTGGTCGCTGCTTCTGAGGTGGGCAACAGGGACACTGGGCAAAAGCCTGCCCTAGCCCAAGGAGCCCCTCCAAACTCTGTCCCAAGTGTGGGGACATCAGAAGGTGGATTGTCTCTAGGGAAGGACAGACCTTCACCCGGTACAACTACCCAACTCCCAGTTCCCATTCACCAAGTTGTTGGAATGATGGACCCAGTCTCCATTGTCCCTACCACCTCACATGGCATATCCAAAGAGCCCTAGGTCACAGGGATGGTGAATTGCCATGCAGTCTCATCTGTGGTTGATGGTGGTGCCAGTCTGTTACTCTTGAATGAATGGCATGGATATACTTTTAAAGTAAATACCCCAATTATGGGAGTCTTAGGTACCCCTACATACCCTCTGCAAAGACCCTTTTTGTACATTTGGATCCCTTTTGTTATCCCATTCCTTTATAGTTATGCCAAGTTGCCCAGTCCCCTATTGGGTCAAGATTTTCTTCACCAATTAAAAACTTCATTATCCTTCCCCTCTAAAGTCCCCTACTGTATTTATAATCCTGGCCCAGGACTGGTCTCTGTGCCCCCTAAGCCTCCTGGTTGTCCTTTACTTGCCAGAATTAACCCCATGGTCTGGGATTCTGCTCAATCTTAAATAGTAAAACACCATTCCCCAGTTTATATCCAAGTGAGAGATGCCCACCTGTTATATAACCCTCCTCAATATCCTTTAACCCTCAGGTTTGAAGCCCATCATCTCCCATTTATTACAGGCCAAACTCCTCATACCAACCCACTCACTTCATAACTCTCCCATCCTCAGAATAAAGAAATTCAATGATCAGTTTCAACTAGTGCAAGACCTCAGAAAAACCAGTGAGGCAATTATTCCCACATACCCTGTAGTGCCCAACCCTTACACACTTTTATCTCATATCCATGCTTCCACCACACAGTCTCAATATTAGACCTGAAGGATGCCTGCCTCATGCCCACTTTTCGCCTTTACCTGGACACACCCAGACACAAATAACTATTTGCAGCAGATCACCTGGACTGCTCTCCCACAGGTCTTCAGAGATAGGCCCCTCTACTTTGGCCACACTCTCGAGCATGACCTAGCCACCCTAAATTTATTCCCTAGCCACCTTATAGAGTATGTGGATGACCTCCTGCTCTGTAGCCCTACTGAATATTCCACATGTCCACACTAGCATACTGCTTAACTCTCTGGCCTCTTGGGGTTACCAGGATTCTCAGTTTAAGGCCCAGCTCTTCTTCCCTCAGGTACAATACATAGGCATCCTATTAATCCCCACCTCCAGCACCATAACCTCAGAAAAACTCCAGGCTTTAAAAGATATTCCCCTACTGACCAGCAAAAGGGACATGCTGCCTCTCTTAGTGCTTTTTAATTATTTTCACATATTGATACCAAAATTATCCCTCATAGCCAAATCCCTCTATGAAGCTTCCAAAGGGAAACTTTCAGATCCTTTTTCATGTCCCCATTCTTTTTCCTCTACCATTTCTACTCTCCAGAATTCTCTTCTCAAATCCTCAGCTCTACATTTTCCAAACCCTGACAACCCTTTTTTTCTGTCACTCCACTCAGAACCTGGACAAACCCTGGGAGTTCTTTACCAGAAGGCAGGAAATACTCCTCATTCCCATTGCATTTCTATCCAAACAATTTGACTTAGTTTATAAAGGCTGGCCCCAGTGCCTGGTCACTGAATTGAGGAAATTTGCATTATATCAACCCATTACAGTTCTTACTACACACTACCTACCAGATCTTCTTATTCTTTTTTATCCCTTCCCCCAACCAGAGTCCAATATTTCCATGCACAACTCCTGGATCTCCTAACTACCTTTCATCAAGACCACACTAAACCCTGCAACTCTTCTCCCAACAAAAAAATCCCCCTGTCCCTGTAGTTTCTCACTCTTGTCCTGACATTCTGGACTTTATAATGAGTCAATTTTGTCATATAAAAGATACACATTGACTTGACTCCCTAGACTGGTTCATAGATGGAAGCTCCAAAAATAGTTGCCTTACATGGCAGATTATGCAATAATTCAGGGAGAAGCTACAACAAATTCTCCTTTCATCCTCACCCAGATATTAAGAGTTATCTCCCTTACCCCAGAGACCATCTCCCAGCAACTTGCGTTAGTGACCCTCACCCAAGATTTATTATTCTCAAGGAACAAATCTGTCAATATTTTTACTGATTCCAAGTACTCATACAATATTATTTATTCTAACATCTTAATCTGCAGAGAAAGGAACTTCCTAACTCATACAGGAACCCCAATTCTTAATGCTGGTTACATAAAAGAGTTGCTTGAAGCTGCACTTTTATCCCATAGGGTAGCAATCTTACACTGGAAAGGCCATCATACTGATAAAAATTATATTTCTTCAGGGAACCAGGAGGCAGACAGGCTTGCTAAGATAATCGCTCAGTCTAGCCACCACCTCCAGGCAGTTTTATATTCCATGCCTATAAAACTCCAGTTTCCCTCTGATGAGACCAAGGCCCTCTTGTCTTATGTGCATAATGTATTCCACCTGGATACTTGGTCTCTCCAAATCTTTCTAAAGGACTCACTAAACATGTTCCCTTCAGATTTATAGTACCTCCAGCAAATTTCCCAATCATGCACAACCTGTCTCAAGGAAAACTCCAACTTTAATGTGAGTCCACCACCATTTCCTACACACCAGGCTAGAGGAGTCCTTCCATCCATGGACTGGCAACTTGACTTCACCCACATGCCCTCTGTGAGAAGGACAAAATACCTTCTAGTCTTGGTAGACACCTTTTTACCGGATGGGTTGAAGCCTTTTCAACTAAAAATATGAGGGCCTCTACAGTTGCAGCCTTACTTTCTCATGAAATAGTTCCACGCTTTGGCTTACCTACCTCCCTCCAGTCTAATAATAACCCAAAATTTACTTCATCTATTACCCAATAATTAGCTAAAATTTTAAATATAAACTGGAATTTCCACATTCCCTACCATCCACAATCTTCAGGAATAGTTGAGAGGTCAAATAGGACCCTGAAGGCAACCTTAATAAAATTATCTATAGACACTCACTTATATTGAATTAAGTTCCTCCCTCTGGCCCTCCTCTCTATTCGAGCACCGCCCAAAGAGCCCCTTGTGCTCAGCCCTTTTGAATTTTGTGGGCGACCCCTCCTCCCACCCACCATTCAACCTCAATCTCCTAGTATCCCTCCTGATGTTCTGAAACTCCTCCTAGCTCACCTCAAGGATGCACTCTGGAAGTATGCCCACACCCATCTTCCCCCACCTCAGTCTTCAGGGGCCCCTCATCCATTTCCATAGGACATTTAATTTACCTCTCCCCTCCCCTTACAAGGAAAATGGAAAGGCCCCTTCAAGGTAATTTTAACCACTCCCACTGCAGACAACTTAGAAAGGCACCCCTCCTGGATCCATCTAAGCAATTTGAAACTTGTTCCTGCTAATGCCTCTTATCACTCTATTCCTATAGGTCCCACCCAACTCCACATTATCCATCTTCCTGCCATTCCTGAGGAAGCTGCTGAACTACACACCCAAAATTCCTAATGTCCTTTTCTCTAGCTGCCTTTCTCCTTTTCCTAACTGTACTCAGAGATGAATTAAATTTACTATATTCATCCCCTTCATCTTTCTCCTTCTCAAGGACTAGACCTCATTTGGGATCTTTGGCTTCAAGGGACATTTGTTGACTTAACCCCCACCCAAATTTCTTTCTTCTTTTTTCTGCATATTGTCTTTAACTTCACAGACACTTGGGACCTGAAACAGTGGAGACAAAACTGACTGATGTGTTAAAATGAGAATCCTGTCCCTGCAGGTGAAAATGTTAATGCCTGAAACCTGGAAGACACACCCCATGCCATGGGGACAGCTTAAGAAAGCAACAGAAATAACCAAGGAAAAATTGAGAAACATGGGTCTACTCATTATTCATACTAATAGATTTCTCATGCTGATCTTCATAATATGTACAACTGTGAGCATGACCAATGGCACAGAAACTTACTGGACCCACATCCCACAGCCTGCTATTGCTCACCAGTAACCTGGTTTGACCTTCCACCTTCAGTTTACCTCAATTCCATCTCCTTCTTGCCCAATCCTTTGTTAACTATTGTGTCTTCCCAAGAGTTTTTGTTTAATTATTCAGGGTTAGCCTTCCAAAACCCACATTGCATGTCCCTCAATAATTCATATTGTTACCACACTGGGCCTCAGATGTGGCTTATGTATGTCCCTGAGAAATAAGATCAAAAGACCAGGCTTATTTTCCTCAATGGCAGAGGCTGTCCTGCATGCAGAAAGCTAAAGTTACTTATTCATTAAACAGGCTCCTCTGCTCTTAATGAGAATGCTGGGATCATTTCCATGAATTGCTATAGTGGTCTTCTTGTACCATGGTGACTAATGGGAAATATGGCTACTTTATTTTTTATTTTTTTACTATTTTTGTTTGCATACTATATGGTATTTTTATTTTTTCATATTTCATTGGTGCATTATAATTATGCATATGGTGGAATTTTTGTTGTGTACTCATGCATGTATGTGATATAACAACATAATTTAGCCAATATCATTCCCCTGTACTTTCCTTTTGACTCCCCCTCTGCCTCTTCTTGGTCCCTTTCTTTTACTATGCTGATCTCCCTTCCATTTTAATGAGATTTCCTCCCCCAATTTTCTTTTCCATTTTTCTGTCCAGTGTACACATATGAGAAAAAATATAGGACCGCTGATTCTCTAAACTATTTTATGACTATGGTTTTCAAATTTTATTGTAAAGGAGTTAAGAATCTCCTTCTATTCATCCTTTCTGGTCCCAAATCTTTACCCCACTTGGTTGTTTATATGATTCTTTATCCTCAATCAAGCAGTAGGTGTAAGTATTTGTTTATTTGGCAGAATGAAGTTTTCTTCTGTTACATCTTTGACTACTGGCACAGTTTTGTTACTTATCTTCGAGAACACTCTTTTTCCTTATGTTGTGTTTTTGTCAGTCCTTCATGTCCATCATGTCCATCATATTATCTTTTCTGCCCATCCTCCTTTACTCTACTTTATCCTTCATTACTCCCCCCACTCCTTATGCATTTCCACTTTCATTTGTTACACTGATAAGAATGTTAGATCTAAAGCAGAGGTCAAAAGCACAAACTTCATACCTAGTAAGTGAAGAGACTGAATCCTTTTCTCCATATCTGGTCTTTGAAGACTCTTTTTCTCAGTGGGGATAAGGCTGAGTTTAAGGAAGTCTTTCAAAATTGTCCTGAAGGATTTTGATATATTACCTCAGATTACTTTCACATTTTGTAGTGGATATTAAATTCCTTTTTCAGTCTCATGAATCATTGACTGATTATTTGTGGGGCATGTTTGTGTGGTGTGTGCATGTGTGTATCTCAGTGGGAAAGTAGGAAAGTTCTGATGAAGTTTTATCATGCAACCTGGCCTGCTTGATGTGCATAATATAAATTTGTTGAATAAAAGGGTAAATTATTTAGTTTAGTTTTTTTTAAAGAATTTTAGAACCAACATTTCTTTTTTAATTTATTTTTATTGTAAACAAATGGGATACATGTTGTTTCTGTTTGTACATGGAGTAACAGCATACCATTTGCATATTCATACATTTACATAGAGTAATGATGTTTGATTCATTCCGTTATTTTTTTCCTTCCCCCCACCCCTCCCACTTCTCTTTTCCCTCTATATAGTCCCTCCTTCCTCCATTCTTGCCCCCCTCCCACCCCCCATTACGTGTCATCATCCACTTATCAGTGAGATCATTCGTCTTTTGGATTTTTGAGATTGGCTTATCTCACTTAGCTTGATATTCTCCAATTTCATCCATTTGCCTGCAAATGCCATAATTTTATTATTCTTTATAGCTGAGTAATATTCCATTGTGTGTGTGTGTGTGTATATATATATATATATATCACAGTTTCTTTATCCATTCATCAATTGATGGGCATCTAGGTTGGTTCCATAGTCTGGCTATTGTGAATTGAGTAGCTATGGACATTGATGTGGCTGTATCTCTGTATTATGCTGATTTTAAGTCCTTTGGGTATAGGCTGAGGAGTGGGATATCTGGGTCAAATGGTATAGAACCAACATTTCTTAACCATTTGTTATTTTAACACTGTCCTTTCAAGGTTTCTCCAGTTAAATATTTTGCAAAGTAGACTGAGAGTACCAGATCCATAAAGTATTATGTGAAAAAGAGGTCCACAGATGAATAATTTTTGGAAATGATGCATTCTAAATCTTTTTCCTGGAAATTCAGTAGTATGTAATTATACTAAGGGTTGAAGAAGGACACATTGATCTAATCTAAACTTACTCCCCAGAAAATGTTTTAACTTTGTTTAATTCAGCAAAAATCTTCCCAAATGTAATTGATTACAGAAACTATTTAACCTCATAAAATGCACTTCAAGAAATGCATTGTTTGTACTTCTTAGAGTTAATTGTACACTTTTCAACTAAATAAACTTCAAAAATTTTACTTGAATTCTTCAGGCTTCCAGATATACAAATTGTGGCTAAATACAATGAAATTATCCAGATTTAAGTCGATAATTGTTGCACTGGGCAAAGAGAGTTCTTTATCCCATGTTATAGGAACATGTCTCTATTTTCTCTGAGTCTAGTAAAATAGAAAGTTTGTCCCTACTCATGGTTTCAGTATTGTGTGTTAATATGGGAAATAAACCTATACCTATGCAGCCTTTCTATCAAAATGCTCAACTGAGTGAGATAGGAAAGCTAATTTTATTCTCCGTTTTAGAACACAAAATGCTTTTTGTATTTCTGTTTTGTCCTTAAAATAATATCTGACCAAACCTCAATCCAACTTTTCTTTCAGTCTTCATCATTAGATCCAAGTGTGCTTCTACTAGTTCATCTCTTCATTGACTGGTTAAGAAACCTCAGTTTTTTTGTAACAAATGCTTCTCTGCTTAATTTTCCATTCTTCTCTATCTGAATATTTTGTTTCCACATTACATATTTTTAATTAGTTTTGTTTTGCTTTCCATTTAAAGTTTAGAGCTAGATTTGTACCAAGTTGGGAGTTTTTTTTTTTTAATTTTTTTTTTTTTTTTGATGATGATGGTGGAAAGGAGTTGGATAAAATCACATAATATTAGATGAAATCCAGAAAGTTTCAACTAGAAACTGGCTTTCTAACTGTAACAGAGCCAGAGTTGGTAGTGGGTTTGTCTAGCAAGTTCTAAGTTCTAGTTCTTAGATATTCCCTGTATACAAGGGTCTTATTTCCACATTTCATTCTGAACAAGACCACATTTACAGACCTCTTTGTCTTGTTCCCATAGATATCCTTTTGAGACCCAATTGTCCCCAATACATCCATATGTTAGAACTAAAAATGATATCTAGAAATGTTATTTAAGCATTGCAATACTAAAACAATGTTAGCAAAATTATTCTTTTCTAAGAATTGACAAAGAATATCTATTTAAATGATAATTGAACATTTATATTTGCTGTAGTAAGTGAAATTCTAACTGGTTCTATCTTCAACAAACAGAAAGGTAAATTTGCAATAGATGGCTATGATGTCAGAATGAATAACACCCTTAGGAAGGATGGAAAGAAAGATTTCTGTTTTGAAATCTCTGCTCCTGATAAACAGATCAGGTTGGAGTTTTTATGTTGCCTTGAAACTAAGTTGATAAGATATTCTGTTTCATTTATAGAGACATTAAGATTTTGTTATAACAACACTGACTAATATGTTAGTAACAATAAAAAATACTGGTTTTTGTACCTTGAACAATCATATAAGAGAAAATACATTTTTAAAAAATTCAGATTACTTCCAGTGATATCTTTGTGAATAGAATCAAGTAAATATATAATTTATTAATTACTTTTCATGTGACATTTTATATCTATTTTAACAGAACTGTGTGATTTCCTAAAAGAATTACATAGCAAAAAAATTGAAATTTTCAAAGAGAAAAAATTAGAGTTTTCATGCATATTGTATTGCTTAGGGGTGTGGGAGAAAATGAGGATAAAATACATATCAGCTCTGCAATTCAAGAGCTATCAGCTAGGCATAGATATGGAATTCATGTTTAATAAGTTTAAAATATATGAGATTGCAGTTGAAAGCCAGTTAATTAAGTTGTCAGATAGTGTGTTGGAATCTGATTAGAACATTTTTTAAGAAAACTATACCCAACTGTCTAAAGAAATTCATAGGTGTCGTCTAACTGTTAAGGGCAAATTTTGTTCATCAGTTCTGTCTTTGACATTGATGAAGAGAAGCATCAGTTTTTCTTTCAAAGTCAGCAGTTATTGATCAGAGTTTCAAGTGCATCATCCTCTACTTCAATTAACTAAATTTGTCAAAATTTACTGTATAAGAAGCATCCTTGCAAGAAAAGTACCATTAGACCCGAAAAGAATTTCTGACAGTCTTAAAGAAATGATACAAACATGACATACTTTTCATTTCTACAGTGGTGATTTTTGTTCTTATAGTTCGTTCTTTTATTAGTTTTGTTCTTTTATTAGTTTATAGCACCTTCTCCCAAAGATGCTGAGGAATGGGTACAGCAGCTGAAATTTGTGATACAATTTAAATCAATTGAACATGTAATCATGGTCTGTAAATACTAAATAACTGAGTAGTTTTAGTTTTCATATATAAAAGCTCATTTACTTCAATGAGAATGATGAAGGGGACATGACTGGTTTAATATAGACTATTTACTTTAGATTTATAAAAGAATCTTTTCCACATGTGCCAGTTGGCCAAGTTAAAAATCACATATTTATAAAACTATCAATTAAAAATGTTATAAATAAATAAGAGTGTGCTAACATTATAGTTACTTTGTAGGATTTTGTTTATTTAGGAAATATAGTTTAAAAGCCTCTTTTACATCCATTTAAAACTTGCTTCATGAAACATTTTTCAGATATGGAATCTAATATTATTCCTGAGAATGATAATGAAAAAGGAGAATTATGTGATATCATTGACCATCCTCTACAAATCAGCCATCCACCAACACATGGACAGCCAATAGATGATGAAATTTATGAGGAATTTTCAGGTATTTATTGTTTAGTGATTCACTTAAAGATATTTGGGCTCCTTTTGCACAAACGTGTGTGTGTGTGTGGGTGTGTGTGTTAGTGTGTGTATGTGTGGGTGTGTAATTTGCCATCAAGTTGACATGAGTGGATATATGCTTATGAAAAGTGAATGGAACATTTAAATAAAGCAGATACAACTCTAATCTCTTGAAAATTCTGGCTAATTAGCATTGTTTATGCTACATTTTTTAAAATTAAAAATTAACTTGCCTTAGAGGTTTTTCCACCAACTCATTCACCAACTTATACATCTTGGAACTTCCATTAATCAGAAGGTCCACGCACGTCCCATATGTTATCAACTTCTGCCTCTTGTTCCTCCTTGTTGTAGTGTGTCCCATTATTTTGGAGGAATGCTGATGAACTATAAACAAAGGCCTTTTGAGGCTTGAAATTTTCTTTACTAATACTCTACCATCAATATGAAAGAAATATTTCTGACTGTAAATTCTCAGGCCGGGTTTAGTGTGACATAAAATGACTTATTGACAAATCAAATTGTGATTTTGAGAATCAACCTAAAACAAAAAGATAGACATCTAAAATTTAGGATTCTTGATATCGCTAATAAGTGGATGATGACACATAATGGGGGGTGGGAGGGATTAGTGTTAGGGTTATAGTTAGGGTTAGGGAGGGGGGCAAGAATGGAGGAAGGAAGGACTGTATAGAGGGAAAAGAGAGGTGGGAGGGGTGGGGGGAAGGGAAAAAATAACAGAATGAATCAAACAACATTACCCTATGTAAATTTATGATAACACAAATGGTATGCCTTTACGCCATGTACAAACAGAGAAACAACATGTATCCCATTTGTTTACAATAAAAAAAATAAAAAAATAAATAAAATTTAGGATTCTTAGGATATAACATTTGTAGAACTGTATTACTACTAACACTAAGTTAAATTGAGCCTTTTCCTAACCATTAAAAAATCAGTAGTAGAGAAGAAAAAGTTATCATAAGCAAAAATATGATACTTACCTAATATCTCATGTGCAGAAGGTATTTTTCTCTGGACTACAACAATTTAAAGACCTGGTTTAAACATTTTAAATTGTTTTAGAAAATATTTCTGATGCTTTAAGTTAATGTGCAAATGTCATTGCAATACAACCAGTAAAACAAAACCTAATAACTAGAGCATGTATTTAGAACCAAAAAAATATTAAATTCTTGGCTGTATCATCTATTAATTCAATGACCTTGTAAGTTAATTTCTTCATATATAAAATGGGGATATATCATTGGGAAGTCCAAGTATAATTTAGCACAGTGCTTGAATAGCTCTATTATTTGGTGGTACTCATCACTGATAGCATTTTCCTTTCTGATGTATCCTAACAAAATGACATTTGCCATAGTTTCACTTACCCTTATGTAGGGAGGAATATTATTTCGTTGCTTGTTTTTAGTTACACCATATCATTTATACAGTTATTTTAATCTTCAAAATATTTGAGAGTAGTAGTAACTTTGAATGTGATATTACTGCCATGTACATTTCATCCCTTTAAAGTCCTACAGTGACTCTGTGATAATTGTTGAAACAGCTATAAAGTTCTATGATTCTTCAACTTGACTATTCTCTCCCTACCACCAGAAGAAAAATAATCAGTCAAGAATAAAGATCAAATATTCATTTCTTCCATAATAAGAATCCAAGAAAGATCTCCTATAAGTAGCTTGAAGTTTAAAAATATAAACATCTTCTCTAATAACAGCTGTTCTTGCTTACCCTTCTTTTAGGGCCTCATAATTGTTGGAAATAACTGATTACTCTAAGAAGTTTCACTTCATGCTGTGGTACTGAGGGGAATTTAAGCTGCTTGGAATTTCTTTGCCCCTGTCTGGGATCCCCAGTTTCTCTACAAAGTGACTGAGTTTGATGAGTCTGTGACTGTGCACCTGGGAAGGGCGCTCTTGGAGGCAGCTGTAGAATGTCTGGCACTTCTTTCCTCTCCAGTGTGATCCAGAGCAGCTTCAGATTCTGCACCATTCAACAATTTGTCATGGTTGAGCCAGCAGCTACAGAGGAGATTTTTCTTGGGGAACCCTAAAGTTATTTCAGAGATAAGTTTTTGTTTATTTAAATATTTAAAACTAGGAAGATAACTTATTTAATTTAAAAATAATATGTCAAGATAAGAATTGAACTTACTGCTTTCACATCTGTGAAGTTTTAATTTCATTTTTATGTGAAGGTGATGAGAACAGTAGAAAAGCATGGAGCACATACACAAACTGTTGATATTTTTCCAGTTCTATAAAAAGAACTATGCATCTGTGAAGTCTGACTGGCTAAGTTCCCAGAATTAAATGCTACTACCATTTCAACACAATTTTCTGTAAATTATGTATTACTGAAAACTTACCCTCTTAGTTGAAAGGTGAGGCCTACAGATGTATTTGAAGAAAAATCTAAGCAGTCAACATGATACTTTAAATGACAACCTCTTTTTCTTGGAAAGTCAAGCTCATACTGAAATAAGTGTATTTTTAAAAAATAAAGTAAACATTCAGTGTTTAAGTGTCAACAGTAAGAAGTAAACATTGTTTAAAATATTGTATTGCAAAATGTCCCTTGAAAAATGTTTATATTCCATGGGAGTTTAAATAGTTTCATTGTAATTCTTTTACAGTTAGAATATTCTCACTATATTATAGAAACTTCACTTTAATTTCTCAATCACTAATTTTTAAGTAACTTCATAGAAGAATAAAAATAAATTTCTAATTTCTTTGTACTTAGAAAATTTATACATATGGCAGATGAGGTGAGGAAATGCTATTTCTGGGGAGTGGTAAATGTATTTGGCTTTTTTTCCAAGACCCCAATGCTTTGGCATATTTTATGATTTATTATTTATCAGTATAAGTGAGTTGGATTTGCATATATTGTGATATCACTATAACATTTTTGTTTGAACACCTAATATATTGGTCTAAGTGTGTTAAAATATTTTATAACACAGTAATGAGTCCGTTTGGCTTAGCATTTCACAATTTATTGCTCATTTTTCTTCAAAACTACACAGAAGCATTTTTGTCTGATTTGAAATCTGAAAATGAGAAGATATACTTGGGAAATTGTTGCAGAAATCAACCCAGCTTCTTTATCTACTGTCGCTGGATTCTCCCCTCTGCCACCATACACACTTTAATGGCATGAAATTGTGTAGAAACACCACCAACATAAATATTTTTCTATATAGAGTTGGGAGATAAGCAGTCTGGTATCAAGAGTTGTAACCACCCATTAAACTATTAAATCTACAGCTTTCAAGGGAATTACACTTGAAATGTCTTCTGATACAGTGGACTGGAGAAGAGAGGGCAGTGGAAAGCAGGAGGACAAATTTCTATTCCATTAACCTATTTTTTAGGAATTAATTTTTTATTGCAATGACAGATTGAACTATTCTGAACTATAAAATGATATTTTTATCTTTTGGCTATTCAACTATGCTTAAATATATTCAGTCAATCCACATGTGTCTAAAATGAAATAAAAAGTAAAATACAACTATAATTTATTTCAATTAAAGTATTATGCATACATAAAAAGAACAGTGTTTGGGCTGGGTGTGGTGGTGCACATCTGAAATCTGAAATCCCAGTAGCTCCTGAGACTGAGGCAGGAGGATCATGATTCAAAGCCAGTATCAGCAATGGTAAGGCACTAGGCAACTCAGTGAGACCCTGTCTCTAAATAAAAAAAAAATAGGGCTGGGGATTTGACTCAGTAGCTGAGTTCCCTTGAGTTCAATTCTCAGTAACCCCAAAAAAAGAAAGAATAGTGTTTGGGTAACTTATATTTGAAGTAATTTCTAGCAGGTGGGCAGAAATGTGGTTACAAACTTCTAGAATCTATTTTAGATTTATTTTCCTCCTGAATAGTTATCATTCACATTACTAAGTAGATATCAAGGTATTAGGGACACTATTCTCTATGGTATTAACATTGTTATGAGTGATGGTAGGTTAGAACTTCACCAATTTTTCTCTTTCCTTATTTGGGATGCAATGGAAATATTTCAGTTAACTTTGACAGAAACATATATTCAACATTTTATATATTAATTACTTTATTTATTTGTTCTAATTAGTAGTTTTTCATTTGCACCGTGATTTCTTCTACTACCCATTCATCATTCAATAGTGTATTATTGAGCCTTCATGTGTTAAAATTGTTTCTATTGTTTATTTTATTATTTTTTTAAAATTTATTTTGATTGTAAACAAATGTAGTACATCTTGTTTCTCTGTACATGAAGTAGAGGCATACCAATTGTGTAATCATACATTTACATAGGGTAATAGTATTACCCTATGTAAACAATCAAATTTGATTCATTTGGTTGTTTTTTCTTCCCCCCACCACTCCCACCCCTCTTTTCCCCCTATACAGTCACTTCTTCCTCCATTCTTGCCTGCCTCCTACCCCCCATTATGGAACAACATCTGATTATCAGCACAATCATTCATCCTTTGGTTTTTTGAGATTGACTTGTCTCACACATGATATTCTCCAATTTCATCCATTTGCCTGCAAATGCCATAATTTTATTATTCTTTTTGGCTGAGTAATATTCCATTGTATATATATACCACAGTTTTTTTACCCATTCATCAGTTGAGGGTCATCTAGGTTGGTTCCACAAACCCAGGGCCTTGTGCTTGCAAGGCAAGCACTCTACCAACTGAGCTATCTCCCAAACCCTTATTTTATTATTGATTTCTAATTTCACTGCATTATGATCTGAGAGAATGCAGGGTATTAAATCCTTTTTGTATTTACTAAGAATAGTTTTGTGGCATAAGATATGGTCTATTTTAGAGAAGGATACATATGGTACTGAGAAAAAGTGTATTTGCTCATTGATGGATGAAATATTGTATTTATTACTGTTAAGACTAAATTATTGATTGTATTATTTAGTTCTGTAGGTTCTTTATTTAGTTTTTGTTTAGAAGATCTGTACAGTAGTGAGAGTGATATTTAAATTGACCCAGGGGGCCAAGATGGCGGACTAGAGGGCGGCTGCATTTCACGTTGCTCCAGGATGCAAGATTCAAAAGAGGAGATAGTGAGAGACTTGGGACCAACTCAAAGCCGCCGGGTGAGTCTCTCCCGTTGGGGAGGCGTCCCGGATGGGGCAGTAGCCCCGGAATGCAGGGAATTTGTGAAATGGAGTTGCTCGGTGAGATGCCCCTCCCCCCACTGGAGTGGTAAACACGGACAACTGGGATCATCGTAGAGGAGGCAGCTCAGCACAGCGCTTGGACTCGGACAACCACTGGGGCTCCGGGCGGCTGCTTGAGGAGGGGCTGCGTGGCGAGCTGTTTGGACCCAGAGCGACCGCTTCTGAACACCAGGGGGTTGCCCGGAGGAAGAGGAGAAGCTCGGCGGGTCACTTGGTCTAGGAGTGACTGCATCAGAGCCACAGGCGGTTGCCAGAGGAGGAGCTGCGTGGTGAGCTGTTTGAACTCAGAGCCAGTGCTCCTGAACACAGGGAGGTTGCCCAGAGGAGGAGGAGGAGCGCGGCGGGTTGCTTGACCTAAGAGTGACTGCATCAGAGCCACAGGCAGTTGCCAGAGGAGGAGCTGAGTGACGAGCTGTTTGAACTCAGAGCAGCTGCTCCAGAACACTGGTGGCCTGCCTGGAGGAGGAGAGCGGTGGGACGCTTGGTCTAGGAGTGACTGCATCAGAGCCATAGGTGGTTGCCAGAGGAGGAGCCAAGTGGTGAGTTGACTGGACTAAACGCGACTGCTCCTGAACACCGGTGGCCTGCCTGGAGGAGGAGCGTGGTGAGTCACTTGGTCTCGGAGTCACCGCTCCTGAACACCCCGGGGGCTACCCCAAGGAGGAGGAGGAGGAACAGGGCGGGTCACTTGGACTTGGAGTGACTGCCTAGGGCTACGGGTGGTTGGCGGGAGGAGGAGACCCGAAGTAAGTTGTTTGGACTCCTAGTGACTGTGTCGGAAACCGGGCAGCTGTCCGGAGGAAGAGGTGTGTGGCGGGTCTCTGGGTCTCGGAGCTATTGTACGGGGCTCCAGGTGTTGGCTCAGAGGAGGGACTGCATAGCCAGGCAATTGGTGCAGAGCAGGGTCCCAGGAGCTAGGTGGCTTATTGCTGGAAGAGCCGCACAGAGTCATGCCTAGGGGCGGAGCGAAGTTTCCAGGGCGGCGGGCAGATTCTCTGGGAGAGGCAGCCTAAGGAGACTCACCTGCGAAAGGTGAGTCTCCCAGGCCCAGGACGTAGGTCCAGGCCCCTGGGATCGTTGCAGAGGAAGACAGCCCAGCCCAGGTGGTAGTTGTAGATTGAGGGGAACCTCTAGGAGGGCAACTGACCAGCAAGACGTCCTCACCGAGTGAGTCTTCCCGGCTGGGGAAGGTTTTCCCACAGGGACAGTAAAACCAGAGACACAGGCACAAACAGGCCTTGCGTCAGTCCGCAGTCTAGTTCCCCATTGGATGACCATTGGTCAACAAGTGGAGGCACCTCTGCCCACTAGCAGGGAATATACGCCACCTGAGGGTCACCACCCCTAGAGAGGCAGCTTCTTCGTGGAGCACTGCATTATCAACTTCCTCTAAGACTTCAGGCTACTGAAGGATAAGAGGGAATATACTAGCAATCTTCAGGGACATTATAAGTCAATAGAGGAAAACAGCAATATCTTAATGATCAACTGATTCATGAACAATATGAGAAAACAAGGGAAGAAAATGCCCCAAACAAATCTAGATGTTACATCAATAGAATCCAATGACAGCATGGCAGAAGAAATGACAGAAAGGGAGTTCAGAATGTACATAATTAAAATGATTAGGGAAGCAAACGATGAGATGAAAGAGCAAATGCAGGCATTGAACGATCGCACCAATCGACAGTTAACAGAGCAAATTCAGGAAGCAAAAGATCATTTCAATAAAGAGTTAGAGATATTGAAAAAAAACCAAACAGAAATCCTTGAAATGAAGGAAACAATAAACCAAATTAAGAACTCCATAGAAAGCATAACCAATAGGATAGAACACCTGGAAGACAGAACTTCAGATATTGAAGACAAAATATTTAACCTCGAAAGCAAAGTTGAACAAACAGAGAAGATGGTGAGAAATCATGAACAGAATCTCCAAGAACTATGGGATATCATGAAAAGGCCAAATTTGAGAATTATTGGGATTGAGGAAGGCTTAGAGAAGCAAACCAAAGGAATGAACAATCTATTTGAAGAAATAATATCAGAAAATTTCCCAAATCTGAAGAATGAAATGGAAAATCAAGTCCAAGAGGCTTATAGGACTCCAAATACACAAAATTACAACAGACCCACACCAAGGCACATTATAATGAAAATATCTAACATACAAAAAAAAGACAGAATTTTAAAGGCTGTGAGAGAAAAGAACCAAATTGCATTCAGGGGGAAGCCAATACGGATATCAGCAGATTTTTCAATCCAGACCCTAAAGGCTAGAAGGGCCTGGAACAACATTTTTCAAGCTCTGAAAGAAAATGGATGCCAACCAAGAATCTTATACCCAGCAAAACTTACCTTCAAATTTGACGATGAAATAAAATCATTCCATGATAAACAAAAGCTAAAAGAATTTACAAAAAGAAAGCCAGGATTACAGAACATTCTCAGCAAAATATTTCATGAGGAAGAAATAAAAAACAAAGAAGCAAATCAGCAAAGGGAGGAATTATCCTAAAGAAAATGTCAAATAAAGGAGGAACCAAGATGTGTCAAAAATTTTAAATATGAACCAAATGACTGGAAATACAAATCATATCTCAATAATAACCCTGAATGTTAATGGCCTGAATTCATCAATCAAAAGACATAGACTGGTGGATTGGATTAAAAAGAAAGATCCAACAATATGTTGCCTGCAAGAGACTCACCTCATAGAAAGAGATACCCATAGACTAAAGGTGAAAGTATGGGGAAAAACATACCATGCACACGGACTCAGCAAAAAAGCTGGAGTATCCATCCTCATTTCAGATAATGTGGATTTCAAGCCAATGTTAGTCAGAAGGGATAAGGAAGGACATTTCATACTGCTTAAGGGAAGCATAAATCAGCAAGATATAACAATCATAAACATCTATGCCCCAAACAGTGGCTCATCCATGTATGTGAAACAAATCCTTCTCAATTTTAGGAACCAAATAGACAATAACACAATAATACTAGGTGATTTTAACACGCCTCTTTCACCACTGGACAGATCTTCCAAACAAAAATTGAACAAAGAAACCATAGATCTCAATAACACAATCAATAATTTAGACTTAACAGACATTTATAGAATATACCATCCAACCAAGAGCGAATACACTTTCTTCTCAGCAGCACATGGATCCTTCTCTAAAATAGACCATATATTATGCCACAAAGCTAATGTCAGCAAATACAAGAAGATAGAGACACTACCTTGTATTCTATCAGATCATAATGGATTGAAGTTACAAATTAATGAAAGAGTAAAAAACAGAAACTACTCCAACACCTGGAGATTAAACAATATGCTACTATATGATGAATGAATAACAGAAGATATTAGGAAGGAAATTAAAAAATTCTTAGAGGTCAATGAGAACAAAGAAACATCATATCAAAATCTCTGGGACACTATGAAAGCGGTACTTAGAGGAAGATTTATTTCATGGAGCGCATTTAATAAAAGAAGTAAAACTCAAAAAATAAATGACCTAACACTACAGCTCAAAGCCCTAGTAAAAGAAGAACAGACCAACACCAAAAGTAGTAGAAGACAGGAAATAGTTAAACTGAGAGCTGAAATCAACGAAATTGAAACAAAAGAAACAATACAAAAAATTGACAAAATAAATAGTTGGTTCTTCGAAAAAATAAACAAAATTGATAAACCTTTAGCCACACTAACAAAGAGAAGACGAGAGAAAACCCAAATCACTAAAATTCGGAATGAACAAGGAAATATCACAACAGACACGACTGAAATACAAACATAATTAGAAGCTATTTTGAAAATCTATACTCCAACAAAATAGAAAATTTCGAAGACATCAACAGGTTTCTAGAGACATATGAATTGCCTAAACTGAACGAGGAGGACATACACAATTTAAATAGACCAATTTCAAGTAATGAAATAGAAGAAGTCATCAAAAGCCTTCCAACAAAGAAAAGTCCAGGACCAGATGGGTTCTCAGCCGAGTTCTACAAAACTTTTAAAGAAGAACTCATTCCAATACTTCTCAAAGTATTCCAGAAAATAGAAGAGGAGGGAACTCTCCCAAACTCATTCTATGAATCCAATATTACCCTGAATCCTAAACCAGACAGAGACACATCAAGGAAAGAAAATTTCAGACCAATATCCTTAATGAACATCGACGCCAAAATTCTCAACAAAATTTTAGCAAATTGCATACAAAAACATATTAAAAAGATAGTGCACCATGATCAAGTGGGTTTCATCCCAGGGATGCAAGGTTGGTTCAACATCAGGAAATCAATAAATGTCATTCACCATATCAATAGACTTAAAGTCAAGAATCACATGATTGTTTCGATAGATGGAGAAAAAGCATTTGATAAAATACAGCACCCCTTCATGCTCAAAACACTAGAAAAAATAGGGATAGTGGGAACATTCCTTAACATTGTAAAGGCCATCTACGCTAAACCCATGGCTAATATCATTCTAAATGGTGAAAAACTGAAAGCATTCCCTCTAAAAACTGGAACAAGGCAGGGATGCCCTCTTTCACCACTTCTATTCAATATCGTCCTTGAAACTCTAGCCAGAGCAATTAGACAGACCAAAGAAATTAAAGGGATACGAATAGGAAAAGAAGAACTCAAACTATTCCTATTTGCTGATGATATGATGGTATACTTAGAGGAACCAGGAAATTCCACCAGAAAACTTTTAGATCTCATAAGTGAATTCAGTAAAGTAGCGAGATATAAGATCAATGCACATAAATCTAAGGCATTTTTATACATAAGCGATGAATCTTCAGAAAGAGAAATTAGGAAAACTACCCCATTCACAATAGCTTCGAAAAAAATAAAGTATTTGGGAATCAATCTCACAAAAGAGGTGAAAGACCTCTACAATGAGAACTACAGAACACTAAAGAAAGAAATTCAAGAAAACCTTAGAAGATGGAAAGATCTCCCATGTTCCTGGATAGGAAGAATTAATATTGTCAAAATGGCCATACTACCAAAAGTGCTATTCAGATTCAATGCAATTCCAATTAAAATCCCAATGATGTACCTTACAGAAATAGAGCAAGCAATTATGAAATTCATCTGGAAGAATAAAAAACCCAGAATAGCTAAAGCAATCCTTGGCAGAAAGAGTGAAGCAGGGGGTATCGCAATACCAGATCTTCAACTCTACTACAAAGCAATAGTAACAAAAACGGCATGGTATTGGTACCAAAATAGAAAGGTGGATCAATGGTACAGAATAGAGGACATGGACACAAACCCAAATAAATACAATTTTCTCATACTAGACAAAGGGGCCAAAAATATGCAATGGAGAAAAGATAGCCTCTTCAACAAATATTGCTGGGAGAATTGGAAATCCATATGCAACAGAATGAAACTAAACCCATATCTCTCACCATGCACGAAACTAAACTCAAAATGGATTAAGGATCTCGGAATCAGACCAGAGACCTTGCATCCTATAGAAGAAAAAGTAGGTCCAGAGCTTCAACATGTCGGCTTAGGACCAGACTTCCTCAACAGGACTCCCATAGCACAAGAAATAAAAGCAAGAATTAATAACTGGGATAGATTCAAACTAAAAAGCTTTCTCTCAGCAAAGGAAACTATCAGCAATGCGACGAAAGAGCCTACAGAGTGGGAGAAAATCTTTTCCACCCATACTTCAGATAGAGCACTAATCTCCAGAATCTATAAAGAACTCAAAAAACTCTACACCAAGAATGTAAATAATCCAACTGACAAATGGGCTAAGGAAATGAATAGACACTTCACAGAAGAAGATCTACAAGCAATCAACAAACATATGGAAAAATGTTCAACATCTCTAGTGATAAGAGAAGTGCAAATCAAAACCACCCTAAGATTCCATCTCACCCCAATTACAATGGCAATTATCAAGAATACAAGCAACAACAGGTGTTGGCGAGGATGTGGGGAGAAAGGTACACTCTTACATTGCTGGTGGGGCTACAAATTAGTGCAGCCACTCTGGAAAGCAGTGTGGAGATTCCTTAGAAAACTTGGAATGGAAACACCATTTGACCCAGCTATCCCACTCCTTGGCCTATACCCAAAGGACTTAAAATCAGCATATTACAGAGATACAGCCACATCAATGTTCATAGCTGCTCAGTTCACAATAGCCAGATTGTGGAACCAACCTAGATGTCCTTCAATTGATGAATGGATAAAGAAAATGTGGTATATATATACAATGGAATATTACTCAGCCATAAAGAATGATAAAATTATGGCATTTGCAGGCAAATGGAGGAAACTGGAGAATATCATGCTAAGTGAGATAAGCCAATCTCAAAAAACAAAGGAAGAATGATATCACTAATAAGTGGATGATGACACATAATGGGGGGTGGGAAGGGTTAGTGTTGGGGTTGGAGTTGGGTTTAGGGAGGGGGGCAGGAATGGAGGAAGGAAGGACTGTATAGATGGAGGGGAAGGGTGGGAGGGGAGGGGGGGAAGGGAAAAAATGGCAGAATGAATCAAACAACATTACCCTATGTAAATTTATGATTACACAAATGGTATGCCTTTATGCCATGTACAGACAGAGAAAAAACATGTATCCCATTTGTTTACAATAAAAAAAAAGAAAAAAAAGGAACAATTTTCTCATACTAGACAAAGGGGCCAAAAATATGCAATAGAGAAAAGATAGCCTCTTCAACAAATATTGCTGGGAGAATTGGAAATCCATATGGAACAGAATGAAACTAAACCCATCTCTCTCACCATGCATGAAACTAAACTCAAAATGGATCAAGGACCTCGGAATCAGACCAGAGACCTTGCATCTTATAGAAGAAAAAGTAGGTCCAGAGCTTCAACATGTCGGCTTAGGACCAGACTTCCTCAACAGGACTCCCATAGTACAAGAAATAAAAGCAAGAATCAATACCTGGGATAGATTCAAACTAAAAAGCTTTCTCTCAGCAAAGGAAACTATCAGCAATGCGAAGAAAGAGTCTACAGAGTGGGAGAAAATCTTTGCCAATCATACTTCAGATAGAGCACTAATATCCAGAAAAACTCTACACCAAGAATGTAAATAATCCAATTGACAAATGGGCTAAGGAAATGAATAGACACTTCACAGAAGAAGATATACAAGTAATAAACAAACATATGGAAAAATGTTCAACATCTCTAGTGATAAGAGAAATGCAAATCAAAACCACCCTAAGATTCCATCTCACCCCAATTAGAATGGCAATTATCAAGAATACAAGCAACAACAGGTGTTGGCGAGGATGTGGGGAGAAAGGTACACTCTTACATTGCTGGTGGGGCTACAAATTAGTGCAGCCACTCTGGAAAGCAGTGTGGAGATTCCTTAGAAAACTTGGAATGGAACCACCATTTGACCCAGCTATCCCACTCCTTGGCCTATACCCAAAGGACTTAAAATCAGCATATTACAGAGATACAGCCACATCAATGTTCATAGATGCTCAATTCACAATAGCCAGATTGTGGAACCAACCTAGATGTCCTTCAATTAATGAATGGATAAGAAACAGTGGTATATATATACAATGGAATATTACTCAGCCATAAAGAATGATAAAATTATGGTATTTGCAGGCAAATGGATAAAACTGGAGAATATCATGCTAAGTGAGATAAGCCAATCTCAAAAAACCAAAGAAAGAATGATATTGCTATTAAGTGGATGATGACACATAATGGGGGGTGGGAAGGGTTAGTGTTGGGGTTGGAGTTGGGTTTAGGGAGGGGGGCAGGAATGGAGGAAGGAAGGACTGTATAGATGGAGGGGAGGCGTGGGAGGGGTGGGGGGGAAGGGAAAAATGGCAGAATGAATCAAACAACATTACCCTATGTAAATTTATGATTACACAAATGGTATGCCTTTACGCCATGTACAGACAGAGAAACAACATGTATCCCATTTGTTTACAATAAAAAAAAATAAAATAAAATAAAAATAAATAAATAAATAAATAAATTGACCCAGTATTATTGTGTTGTGTTCTATCTTAAAATTGAAAAGGGTTTGTTTGACATGCATACATGCTCCATTGTTTTGGAGCATAAATATTTATAATTGTTATATCTTGCTGATGTATAATTCCCTTCCAAAGAATGAAATGAACGTCCTTGTCCCTACTTGTTAACTTTGGCTTGAAGTCCACTTTAACTGATATGACGGTGGAAACCCCTGCTTGTTTAGATAATCCATATGAGTTATGTTTTTTTCCCATCTTGCCTATGAGGTGATTCATTGAAAACAGCATATAATTGGGTCTTGTTTTTTTAAATCCAATCTGAAAGTCTGTGTCTTTTGATTAATGAGTTTAGTCCATAGTCTCAGTATTCAAGGTGAATACTGAGATATGGCTTGTATTCCCAGTCTTTTTGGTTTATTTTCTGACTTTTCATTTCATTTAGATTCTCTTTTGACTAATCCATTAGTGTAGTTCCTCCTCCCTTTGTTGCTTTTCACTTTTTTTTATTTCATTCTCATGGAATATTTTGTCGAGAATGTTGTGTAGTGCAGGTTTTCTAAGTGTGAATTCTTTTAACTTTTGCTTATCAGGAAGTTTTTATTCAAATCTGAAACTTAATTTTGCTGGAAATGAAATTCTTCAGTTGGCTTTCACTTTCTTTCAGAGCTTGGAAAGTGTTATTCCATGAACTCCTATCTTTGAGGATCTGGGTTTAGTAATCAGTTGTCATCTGAATTGGTTTTTCCCTAAAAGTAATTTGCTTTTTTTTTTCTCTCATAGCCTGTGTGATCTTATCCTTGTTCTTTATTTTTGTTATTTTCATTATAATGTGTCTAAGTGTGGGTCTGCTGTAGTTTTGTACATTTGGGGGGCTGTAAACTTTCTGTATATAATTTTCCATTACATTCTTTCAGTTTGGGAAATTTTCAGATATCATATCATTGAAAGTATTGTGCATTCCTTTGCCTTGCATCTTTGCTTATTCTTCTATCCCAATAACTCTTAAATTTG
>NW_025920454.1:45221-97013 GCF_902686445.1 Sciurus carolinensis
GATAAGGGATAAAATTACAATAGAAGAAAAATATGTTAGAAGACTCAAGTTTAAAATGTAATTATCAAACAGTATAATTGCATGGTACGATGCCCATAAGTAATGTCAGCATTATTCAAACAAAAATGGGAAATAATTCATATGTAGAAGATGAATCTAGAATCTTATCTCCTACCCTACCCAAAAATCAACTCAAAGTGAATCAAAAACCTATAAACTAGACCAGAAACTCCACATTCTAGGGAAAAAAAAACATAGGGTAAAGGCATAGACTCCATCTTAATCAATAGGACTCACAAAGCTTAAAAAAGATAAAACCAAGAAGCAGTGTGATGATTTCAAATAAAAGAGCTTCTGCATGGCAAAGGAAGTGAAGAGAGAGCCTACAGAATGGGACAAAAATCTTTGCCAGTTATTCTTCCAATAGGGTATTAACATCCAGAATGAATAAAGAACTCAAGCAACTTAACACCAAAAAACCAAAACAATACATTCAACCTTCAGTAACCTGAAGTATTGGAGGAATTTGAAAATGCAGTGCTCCAAAAGGAAGCTGCCTCTCTATGGGTGGTGGCCTTCAGGTGGGGTATAATCCCTGCTAGTGGGCAGAGGTGCCTCCACTTGTTGACCGATGGTCATCCAAAGGGGAACTAGGCTGCAGGCTTAGGCAAGGCCTGTTTGGGCCTGTGTCTCTAGTTTTACTGTCCTTGTGGGAAAACCTTGCCCGGCAGGGAAGACTCACCAGGTGGGGATGTCTCACTGGTCAGCTTCCCTTCTAGAAGTTCCCCTCAATCCAAAACTACCACCTAGGCCGGGCGGCCTTTCTCTACATCCTTCCCAGGGTCCCGGACCTACCTACTGGGCCTGGGAGCCTTGCCCTGCACCAAAATGTTTCCTTAGGCTGCCCCTCTTCAGAGAAGCTGCCCGCAGTCCTGGAACCTTCCCTCCACCCCTAAGCATCTCTCTGTGTGGCTTCTCCACCAAGAAGCCAGGTCCTGGGACTGTGCTCTGCACCTAATCATCTGGCTGTGCAGCCCCTCCTCCAAGCAGCCACCTGGTACGCCGGTGCAGTTTCTCTGAGTACAAGCGACTAGCTGCCCAGGTTCTCCTTCAAGCAGCCGCCTGGAGTTCCAGTGCAGTTGCTCCAAGTCCACACAACCCTCTGCGCACCTCCTCTTTCAAGCAGCTGCCTGTAGCCCCGAGGGAGTCACTCCAAGTCCATGTGTTGTGCTGAGCGGTTCTCCTCTGCAATGCTCCCAGGTGTTGTAGTTCACTGCTCCAGCGGGGGGAGGGGTGTCTCCTTGGGCAACTCTACTTCACAAAGTTCCCTGTGTTCTGGGACTACCACCCCATCTGGGATACCTCCCCAATGGGAGAGATTCGCCCAGCTGCTTTGAGTTGGTTGCAAGTCTCTCAAAACCTCCTATTCTTGAATCCTGAGTCCTGGAGCAACATGAAATGCAGCCACCCTTTAGTCCACCATCTTGAAAACAAAAATTATAATTTTAAATTTTAATAATAAAATGAAATAAGGTGTGGTATTAACCATTTTCTATAATTCTTGCTGTAAATAATTTTCTGCCATTTTTGCCTCAACTCTTTCTAGGGCATGAGAATGGAGCAGCAGTCAAAATATCATGCTGTGGGTTAGGGAGATAACTCAGTCAGTAGAATGCATGCCTTGCAAGCACGAGACCCTGGGTTTGATCCCCAGTACTGCAAAAAAAAAAAAAAAATACCATGCTGGACTTAGAATGATTCATTTTTGAAAAAATGAAAACAGGAACTATGCTGATTTTAGATCCCTCAAAAATGGTCTTGTATTCATTTTGGGAGATATTAGGCCTCTTTATTATTGTATATTATATATTTGAAAAATAACATACATTTATTTTAATATTTAAAAGGTAGCAAAGAATACTAAATGAAAATCTCTCCTTCCTCTGCAATCAGTCCCACTTTCTGTTTCCAGTTTTCTCCATCCCAACATCCATCATACATCCATCTCTCCAATTGATATTTTTCAATTGGCTTTTTCGTATAGAGGCAAGATAGAGTGGTTCAGAGAGGATCAAATCCCACCTCTGCCACCTGACAGCCCATGACAGTGGGTGAGGCCCCAGCAGTCTCATCTATGAAGTGGGGATAGTGACAGATGCCTCAGGAATGACTGAGAGGAGATATATAAGGAGTTTGGCAGGGAACCGGGTCCTATGGTTACCACTGTGAACAAGCCCAGTGGGGCCTGTCCTCAGGAATTCTGTTCCAACATCCTTCAGGACTTACACCTTGGTTTCCCCCTTCTCACTTTCCCATTTTGAATTGGGCTACTTATCGTGCTGCTGAACTAGAATCTTCCCATGTCACCTCTTCTCATCACAGAGGCCCATTCATAGACCAGGCCCTTCCAGCAGTCATAAGGGAATGTCACTCCCTCATACTCTCTTTGAGAGTTTTCCACCAAATTCAAAAACTTTTCATTCACCAGAATTATCTTGTCAGGAGTAGTAAAAACAATTGTGTTTTGCCTCAGTGTTTGGACCAATGGCATTCAGCCATGGGAGAGAAAGTGGAGACAAACCATGAATGTACCCACTTATTTGGGTGTCATAATTTTTGTTCTCTTTGAAGAAAGCCACTGAACTGTTTCAAAATGCTTACTAACACTTTCCCCACCAGTCATAGAAGAGCAAGCTCTCGGTCTGAAAACACCTCTATGCCAACGTGCTGATATTTTAACAAAATATTCTTATTGCACTATCCAACACACTAAGATGTGCCTTCTTTGCTGGATAGCTCCTTGGAGGAGGTCAAGGTCATGGTGCCTCTGAGTGACTCACAGACAAGAGGAAAATCTCCATCATCCCTGACTTTGGTTTCTCCTTTGATGAGGGAGCAACCTGCATGAGGTGACAAAGCTGTACCTAAACTGCCTAGTGCCTAGTGCAGGCAGCCCTGCACAGAAAGACTGCCTCTCCTCTTTTAAGGAACAGGATGTATGGGCTTTGACCAGGTCCAGTGCACTGGAATAGCAGATATTGGGGAGGAATTCCAGGAAGAACTGCAGTTTAGTGGGTACCCAGCTGCCAAGTCCATGGCCATGGCATGTAGGACCTCTCCAGCATTTCTCCCAGAGACTAAGGGTTTTCTCCTGGACTGTGAAGCTCCTAAAGGGAAGCTTTTCCATCTCCACAGATGAATACCGTGACCTGTGAAAGTGGCTGGTGAGCAGGGGGACCCAGTGAACACCAGGAGGCACCCACTGGTGACCTAAATATTCTACACAATATGTGCTTCTTCAGGTGTGTGTGTTTGCTACTATTGTTTGGAATCAGTTAATCTGATTGAGATCACTGAGAGCTGATTCCATAAAATTGGTTTATTTCTAAACCTCCTGCTCTATTACTTAGTCTGCTTATTTATTCCTTTATCAGTAATACATCCTAAAGTGGTATCTATACCATATTTTTGTATCTCATAAGATATATATGTGTTAAAAGTTTCATTACAAAATCTTGATTATTTGCATAAATTTATAAATTATCATTCAAAAAAATTTACAATCAGTTTTCTCAGCTGTCACAAAGCTACTGAGGTTTGTTTTGAGATTACGTTAAATTTATGCCATAAATTTATTTATTTATATTAATATATTTATAAGTGTAAATCTTCATATGGAGGGACATGGTCCAGTTTTTCATTAAGATAAATATGATTTTTATTCCATGTGTGTGTGTGTTTGTGTGTGTGTGTGTGTGTGTGTGTGTGCTATGTATTGAACCCAGAGGCATCTTACCATTGAGCCAGATGCCCAACCCATACTATTTATTTATTTATTTATTTTTATATTGAGACGGTGTCTCACTAAGTAGCTTGGGACCTGACTAAGTTGATGAGGCTGACCTGAAACTTGCAACTCTACTGCCTCAGCCTCCCAAATTTTGGGGATTGCAGGTGAGCACTACTACATCCACCATTTAGGATTAAATTATTGATATTGATATTATTAATGAAATTTCCTAAATGTATTTTCTAATGCCTTATTTGCATAATAATTTATAGTTTTCTTTTATAAAAATGTTCCATTTGACTGTGGCATAAAATTGAATGAAATATGCTATGTTCATGTGTGCTATATCATAATAAATTCCACTTTTGTATAACTGTAATGTACCAATTTAAAAAATTGACAAAGACCTGGTGTGGTGGAAACACTTGTAATCACAGCAGCTTAGGAGGATGAGGCAGGAGGCTCACAAGTTTGAAGCCAGTGTAGGCAACGTAGGGAAATTCCATCCCAAAATTAAAAAAAGGACTAGGGATACAGTTCAGTGGTAAAGCACCCCTGGGTCCATTCCCAATAATGGAAAATTAAACTATAAAATTTTAAAGTCTTAAGCATAATGAAATTAAAGTAGGTGAATACTTTCATAATCTTGTGTTAGACCAATTGTTGAATGAGATCTCTTGCCTTTTGGATGCCTTTCAAAAGGCAGGTTCCTGTTAATGAACAGTATTTGAAAAACCCTTGTGTTGGAGCTAAACTGGGTACTACTGAAAAGTTGTGCAGCATGGCTCTGGGGGTGGGATGGTGCTATGCTCTAGTGCTCATGGCCCTCCTATCCTGGGGGGCTGAAAGCTTTCTGAAGTTGATTATGGGATTAGAGGACCACCCTGTGAATGATCTTGACTCTCTCATGTTGGGGACTCATGCTTTCTGCAATCCAGAGGATGATCCTTGTCCCATCTCAGGGCCTCTCCACCTCCTCCAAAACACAGGTCTCCGTAGACTGGACTCATTTAAGAAGACTGAGGAGGACAAGATATGTTCAGATTTTTTTAGGAATTTCTGACATCTTGAAATACTTCTAGGCAAAATAAAAGGGAGATCTGACCTAAAGGAGAAGTCTAGAGTGGGTGGAGGTTCTCACCTGTCATTTCAGGGACTGGGGATGCTGAGGCAGGAAGACCTCCAGTTCAAAGCCAGCCTCAGCAAATTAGCACAGCCTAAGTAACTTAGTCAGATCCTGTCTGTAAATATAAATATAAAATAGGCAAAGGATATGGCTCAGTGGATAAATGCGCTGGGGATCAAAATGTGGTACCAAAAAAAAAAAAAAAAAAAAGGAAAGAAAAGACAAAAACCCCAAAAGAAAGAAAACAGAAAACCTCAGCAAAATTTCAGCCCTCCTGATGGTACTGTTTTCTAAAATTCCCATTAGGAATGATGACACTAAGCCTAGCTTCCAGAATGTCACTTTCATTGAACATTCTAACATTAACTTTCTATCAAAATTCTGCTAAGCTGGTTCTGATAATTTTTAATTAAATGCCTGTGTTAACTATCCTCCTGTGCAGTGACAGAAAACACATAACACCTACAACATGCAAGATGGGGAAGGGTGGCATCCGTCTACTATGGATTCAAAGTCCTGGATATTCCCAGTTCTGGTAGGAGATTGTACTTGCTTTCTCTTCCCTGCATGTCTTTCTGAGCCTTGGGCACCAATGATCTACTTAGTACATGGTGTGACATGCTGGTTGCTCTCCAGATACTTCCTGATGTCTCAGACAGGATGATGAAAGCACTATGAAGTCACAGAGCCTTGGCAAGCAGAGAAACCACTGACACTAACCATTTCGGAAAAGACACAAGACAGGCACATTAGCTGTGACAGTGTGAAGGAAAACGAAGGGACAGAGTCCCAGGGGAATGTGCTTTTCAAAAGGTGACCCCAATTTCTTAACACACTGCAAGTGGAGCATGGATGTGTTGTGGCAGACAATCTGGCATATGGGCAATCTCCCTCATTCCGGGGGTGCCTGGGACCCCTCTGACACCCTTCCCTGAGCACTACCCTTGATGGCCACTAGGAGGAGCAGTCCAAAGTTAAGGACTTGCTAGATGTCTTGAAGACCTAATCCTGCTGCAGACCCTGGGGAACCACAGGTCCAGTGGGTCCAGGAGGAACTGAGGACAGCGAGAGGACGTGAAGAATACCCAGCTAAGCACCAGCCCCAGTCAAATTGCCCTCCCTCATGTCGCTGTGCGCTGGCAGGCAGAAGAGCCTCTGGGACTGGTGTACTCAGAAAGATTCAAGACAGGCCCATGAGCTGTGATGTTGTGAGGGAAGACGAAGGAACTGATATCAGAGGGCTTTGTGCTTTTAAACAAAGGACATGCCAATCTTTCAAGCAAAACTGGAGGTGCGGTGTGTTGGGGGTGCGGACCATCTGGCCAATGGGCTCTCTGGCTCCTTCCTGGGCCTTGGACCCCACCAAATGCCCCCTGTCAGCACTATCCTCCTTGGCCACTAGGTAGTGCAGCTCATGCCTGTCAGCACCAGGTATGCAGGGTACCTTGAAACCTGCAAGGAGCACTGTGGACCCCACAGGCCCTATGGATGTTGCAGGGCTGAGGGCAGCGGGACCATGGGAGGTTCACTCAACTCAGCACTGGCTTCAGAAGCATTGCCTCTGGCACTGCTCTTCAAATAACAGGCTCACTCAAGGCTTGCCCAGTCAGGGAACTGGCCTAGGACCCTAGCAGACCCAAGCACTGCTGTCTGTTGATACCTGAGTTAGTGGAGAAGCCCATGTGTGTTGGAGGAAGCTTGAGGTGAGAACATAGTGCACAGTATGCTGTGGTGCCACTCCATTCCTGGAAAACCCATTCAGGTGACAACTGGAAACTTTGAAGAAAGGAGGCAAAGGGAAGTTGGGTGGTTTATGCTTCCTAGAGAGTGTCTGAAGGAGTGTGTCACTGAGCATGAGTGAGGAAGGGAAGGGGAGAGGGAGCAAGAGAGCATCCCGTGCTGTGAACCTGCTGCAAAAGCCAGGATCCCCTGCAGATGCTGCTTCTACCCTGCAACCACATCCTGCCCAGTGACTGTGTTTGCTGACATTTCCAACAGTCCCTTGCTGTTATAAGCAGACATATCTCACCAATATGATATTCTATCCTCTTGACCTGACTCTAGACTTTCAGACACAGGGCCCTCAGTCCCACTGACAAGGGACTCTGTATCCAACACTGGAGGGAAAGAGATCTCATGGAGTGTCACAAGTCCTGTCACAGAGGTGATCAAAAAATATTTGTGATGTAATTGAAACAAATGCCTGAGAGTGAAGTGATGAGCACATTCATGCATTTCTGAAAGTTCAACTTTACAACTGCACTGCACTGAAAGGCAAGACATACACAATGACTCAAGGCCTAATATTCAAAATCAGGAGATCTAAAGCCTCATCTCTACAGCAGTCCCAACAGAAAGGTTTTGAAACTGAAAAGCTAATTAATTTCAACAGATATTGAACAAAAATGGTAAGATTTATCATGTCCTGAATAATACCAGGAGATTCCTCAGCTTTAAGTTATCATAAGCAAGTACTAAGGGTGCAAGGATGAATTTAAGCAAAGATAGACCTGACAATAATTCTATATTCAAAGTTACTAAAGTACTTGCAGCTTCTGGGCTCCATCTTTTGGCTGCAATGGACTGCAGAATCCCAAAGGGCTGACTTTTCTTTGATGGCACACAACCTAAAATTGCAAACTCTCCTTACAAAAGGTCACTGGCCCCCAGGCATTTGAATTTACTCAAGTGCCAGTTTTGAAAGGCAGCATAAAATAGTGATTCTCAAAATAAATAGGGATCCCCATCAATAAACATTTAAATAGTATAAAAGTCTACTTCAAGGCAAAAGTGTATATTCTACCCTGAACGTGTTGGAACAGAAAAGTTTTACTCATTACTAAGCATGTTGGGATAGCTACTCACCCCTCACATCCTATCAGAAAGCACTTGTATATGTGACTTCAACTATTATCAATGAATTGCCTACATCCAACTGAAAGGTGCCCCATCCCTAAAGACTTTGATACAGTTGACTTAAATGTGAGGTTTTCTTAATCATGCACTCATATTTGATGCCTTTACCTAAAGAGCCCAATCTCAAATTTCCACAGAATCCCTCTGAAACTGAATAAACAGTCTCCTATTTCCACATGTACACATGATGCCTGTCAAACTTTGACCAAAGACTCAAAATGTCACTAAATATTCAAAATGCTTGTAACTGGCAGTACATAGGTACATGGAAGTCAGGTTTTTCCACAACTGCTATTGCTGCAGAGACAATCAGGGCAAACTGAGATATGGATTCAAAACCTAGTCAACCATTTCCATAGGGAAGGTTTTAATCTTGCAAAGTTGAAGCACATGAGGTGGAGAAAATAGAGTGACAAGGAAAATCTCTGCCTTATTTTCACCCCTGGGTTCCCCAACTGACATTGAGGTTGACTTATACCCTGTCTACCTGTACCATGTCACCTAATGTTCATCCAGTCAGGGACCTGCCCCTCAGTGACACTTTTTGCCAAAGACCAGTGCAGCTGCTCCATAAAATTTCATGCCACACACATCTTAAAATTCTCCTTTCTTGTTCACCAGTAGGTTGAATAACCCACCTCTTTAGCACTATCATTGGAATGCTGTTATCTATCAGTTTCTAAGAGGTGCCTCCCAGAATGATGCCTAAGCTTAGGAAAGACAAAGGTACTACAGAAGTACTAAAGACTCCTACCGTAGCTTCCAGCTTAACACACTCATTGAAATATGCCTCCATTTGAATCCTGTTCCATTGCCAACCACATTCTATTCACATGATTCAAAAGAGGAGAAAATGGTGCACAGCATTGAATGTTGGGAATGTCTGAAGAGGGTCAGAATGGCGTGTGATTGCACCCTCTCTCAACTGACTTCTTTGCATCGCTTTGTAGCAAAACACCTTCATAGTCAAAACCCATCAATTCAATATGAATTTATTGTTTTTAAGGTGAAAGCCATATTGCCAGAAGTCTAGTTATCTTCAAAGACAGTCCTTGGATGTGTGACTAAAGAAAAACTTATCACTTTCTTTAAGTGAAAGAAGATATTTTAGGATGAACTCTTACAAAATAAGCCTTAGTGATCCAGAGTGGCATGGGGCAGGTGGAGAGGCAGGGTGCTCTTGGATGTAATAAATTCTCAGCCCACTCCTACTTAAAAGGACATTTGGGATCATTGAAATCTTAAGTACCTGCCCTTCAGTCACAAAAAAATCATGTATGCCGCCCTTTCCCACCTTCTGGATATCTACCACAAAAAAACATTTACCAGCAACGTTCTGACCTAAATAAAAAGGCTAATTTGGCTGGAGGTTCTTGCCTGTCATCTCTGGGACTGGAGAGGCTGAGTCAGGAGATCCTCAAGTTCAAAGGTAGCCTGAACAAATTCTGGAGGCCCTGAAAAATTTAGCCACACACTGTAAATAGGAATATAAAATGGGCAAATGACATGGATCCTGTATAAGTGTCACAGGGATAAAAGTGTTTTACAAAAAATAAAAAAGTGAGAAAAAAGAAAAAAAATTCTCCCCAAATATTCAGTCTTCCTATTGGTGCTGTTTCCTGAAACTCCTAAGAAGCAGATGGCACTCAGATTAGCTTCTAGCATATTATTTCATGCAATATGCCAACATCCACTTCCACTTAAAATCCTCTTATCCTGGTTTTGATTATTTCCAATGAGATGCCAGGGTTCCCTGTGGTCCTGTGAAGAAATGACAAACACGTGAGTTAGGATGCTCAAAATAAAAAGGCTGGTATCTATCTACTTTGGATACAAAAGCCTGGAGATTCCAGCATTCACTAGGAGACTGCACTTGTTCATTCTTCTCTGCAGGATATTCTGGGCTTTGGGAGATGAGGATCCCACCTAGCAGTTTCTATGACAAGCTGTACATTCTGATGTCACAGAGGGGCTCACTAATAGCAGGATGACATCACTGTGCACTGCCAGGCAGAGGAGCCTCTGGGACAGGGGTATTCAGAAATGATTCAAGACAAGCACAGGAGATGTGGTGGAGTGAGGGAAGATGAATGAACTCAGACCCTGGGTCATGTGCTTTTCAACAAGACTATACCAGTATTTCAACAGCAAGAAGTAGGGAATGGGTGTGTTGGGGGCATGGCCCATCATGCCAATGGGCTGACTTTTTCCGGGGCCTTGAACCCCACCAACTTTTGACTGTCAGCATGACCCACCTTGGCCACTAGGTAGCACAGCTTGTGCTTGTCAGCACCAGGCATGAAGGGTGCCATGAAACGCACAAGAAACTGCAGGCATTGCATACCCAAAGGTCCTATGGATCCTGGAGGGCCCGAGGGCTGCGGGCACACTAGAAGATCACCAAACTGAGCACTGACTCCATTGCATTGCCCTCAGGCACTGCTCCTCCCGGCCCAGGCTCACTCGATGTTTCGCCCACTAAGAGAACTGGCCTAGGACCCCAACAGTCACAATCACTGCTGCCTGTTGGTATCTGATTGTGTGAACCATCCTGTGTGTGTTAGGGGAAGCTTGAAATTGAAAACATTGTGCACAGTATGCAATGGTGCCCTACTTTCCTGGAAAGCACATTCAGGTGACAGCTGGAACCTCTGAAGGATGGAGGCAAAGGGGAGTTGGGTGGTTTATGCTTCCTAGAGTGTCGGGAAGAGTGTGCCACTCAGCATGATTGAGGAAGGGAAGGAGAGAGGGAGCAAGCCAGCATCCCATGCTGTAAACCTGCTGCAAAAGTCAGGATCCCCTGCAGATGCTGCTTCTACCCTACAAATGGACAATGCCCAGTAACTGTTTTAGCTGACATTTTCAACAATCCCTTATTCTGACTATTTGAAGACACATCTCACCAATCTGTCTTAACATGTTGATCTAACCCTTGGCCTGACTCTAGACTTTGAGACAAAGAGTCCTCTGTTCCAGTGCCATAGGATCCTGTAGGCAACTGTGGAGGAAAGAGATCTCATGGAGTGTCACAGGCCCTGGCACAGAGATGCTCAAAAATTTTGTGAGGTGATTGAAACCAGTGTCTGAGAGTGAAGTGATGAGCACATTTATCCATTTCATAAATTCAACTTTAATTCTGCAATTCACTGAAAGGCAGGACATGTATGATGATTCAAGGCCTAATATTGAAAGCAGAAGAACTAAAGCCTTAACTCTAAAGCAATCCCAATAGAAAGGTTTTGAAACGGGAAAGCTCATTTCTTTTAACACATTGAATAAAAATAGTAAGATTTACCATCTCCTGAATAATACCAGGAGATTCCTCTATTTCAAAATATGTGCTTTGATGGCTCATATCCTATAATTGAAGGCAATCCTTACCCAATGGCACCAGCCCCCAAGCATTGGAATTTACACAAGTGCCAATTTTGAAGGGCATCATAGAATGATGCCTCTAAAAATAAATAAACCTCTCCTTTAGTAAATACTTAACCAGATAAAAATCTTCCTCAAGGCAAAAATGTAGATCCTATCTGAAAGTGTTAAAAAAATGTTTTACTCCATAATACGCATTTTGAGGTACTCACCTGAAATATATCAGAAAGCATTTGTATATGCAACTTTAACTATTATCAGTGAATTGCCTACATCCTAGTACAAGATGCCCCAACCCTAGAGACTCTGATGATGTAAATGTTAAGTATATTAATCATGCATTCATGTTTGATGCCTGTACCTAAGGAACCCAACTCACATTTCCTAGGAATCCATTAGAATCAGAAATTCCTACCTCCTACTTCAAAATGAACACATCATGCATGTCAAGCTTAGAAAAATTGCTCAAAATACCAAATATTCAATATTCAAAAGGCTTTTGAGTGGTCATACACAGTTACATGGAAGTCAAATTTTTCAACAACTGCTATTGCTGCAGAGACACATTAGATCAAACCGAGATATGGATTCACAGCCTACTCACTCATTTCCACAGGAAAGGGTTTAATCTTGCTAATTTGAAGTACATGACATGGAGAAAACATAGTGTCAAGGAAAATCTCTGCCTTGTCATCTCCACTATTTTCCAAAGCTCATATTGAGTTTGACTTCCACACTGCCCACCTGGACCAGGCCATGTAATTGCATAGTCAGGGGCTTTCCCCCACTGCTACTACATGCCAAAGAACAGTACAGCTGCTCCATGAAATTTCATGTCACACACACATTGAATTCTCTTTTCATCTTCACCAATAGGCTGAATAACACACTTCTTCAGCTCTTTCATGGGAATGCTGTAACCTATCATTTTCTGAGACCTGTGCCTCCCAGAGTGATGCCTAAGCTTAGGAAAGACAAGGGAACTGGAGAAGTACTAGACACTCCTTCCCCAGCTTCCTACTGAAAGAACTCATTAAAATCAGGCTTCCATGTGAATCCTGCTTCATTGCCAACCACATTCTACAGCAGATACAAAAGCAAAGAAATTGGTGAACAGCATTGAAGCTCGGGAATGTCTGAAGAAGGTAAGAATGTCATGTGATTGCATCCTCTTCTCATCTAACTACCCTGCAGAGCTTTGCAGGAAAACCCTCTATAGTCAAAACACATCATTTCAGGGCTGGGGAGATAGCTCAGTTAGTAGAGTGCTTGCCTTGCAAGCATAAGGCCCTGGGTTCAATCCCCAGCACCGCAAAACAACAAAACAAAAAAATTAATTTCAATATGCATTTAAGTTTCTAAGGTGAAAAACATACTACCAGAAGTTAGGTAACTTTCAAGACACACAGTCCTGGGATGAGCGATTCCAGAAAAACTTATCCCTGACTTTAAATTTTGTGGATGAACTCTTACAAAATAAGTCTTTGTGATCCAGGATGACATGGGGTGTTTGATGAGTCAGGGTCCACTTGGATGTAATAAATTCTCAGCTCATCCTACTTAAGAAGACTATAGGGAAAATTGAAATCCTAAGCACCTGCACTTCAGACAAAAAAATAAAAATAAAAAAAAAAACAAAAAACAAAACAAAAAACAAAATACATGTATGACACTCTCACCCACCTCCTGGATATCACCACCAAAAAATTAACTAGCAACATTCCGCATTGAAAGAAAGGATGAAAATCTCCTTTCTTCTTCAATAATAGACCTCTTCAGCTCTTTTATGGGAATGCTGCTACCTATCAGTTTCTGAGAGCTCTCCCACCTAGACAGATGCCTATATTAATTCATGGCAAGGTTACTGGGGATGTACTGGAGACTCTTATCCAATAATAGACATGATGCTTCATTTGAGTCTTGTTACATTGCCAATCTAAATCTATTGATGTGATTCAAAAGAGGAGAAAATGGTGAACATCACTGAATATCTGTAATTTCTGAAAAGGGTCAGTAGTGAATGTGATTGCATCCTCTACTCATCAGACTTACATGCAGCACCTCCCAGGAAAACACTCCATCAGTACAAAATAAGTTTCTTGTTTAAAAGTGAAAGTCATACTTTCAAAAGTTCTGTAACCTGTGAAGAATGACAGACCAGGGATGTATGATTAAAGAAAGACAACCTTGTCTTTGAAGGGAATAAAAAGGTGGTGGATGAACTCTTACCATCAAAAAGCCTCAGTGTTCCAGGGTGGAATGGGGCAGGTGGAGAGGCAGGGATCTATTGAATCAAATAAAATCTCAGGTCATCCTACTTAAGACGATGCTTGGGATAATTGAAATGCTAAACAGACCATTCAAGCATGACACCCTCACCCTCCTCCTGGATATTCCCTAAAAAAATTACTAGAAAACTTCTGGCCTGAATGAAAAGCCCAGTGGTGTGGGGGTTGTTGCCTGTCATCCCAGGGACTGCAGATGCTGAGGCAGGAGAAACCCTAGTTCAAATGTAACCTCAGCAAATTATGGAGAACTTAACATTTAAGCTAGCCAATGTCTGTAAATATGAATATAAAATGGGTAAATGATATGGCTCAGTGGATATGTGCCTCAGGGATCAATATGGTGTAAAAAAAAGTGACAAAAAACAATAAAGCGTAGGAAAAATAAATGTTTGCTGAATATTCAGGCTTCCTGTTGGTGGTGTTTTCTGCAATTTCCTTCAGGAATTGTGGCAATGAGATTAGCTTCCACACTGTCCCCCCATAGAATATGACAACATTCACTTTCTCTCAAAATCCTGCTAACCTGGATTTGATTCTTTCCAAAGAAATGTCACTCTGCTCCTGTGAATGGATGGCAAACACGTGAGAGTTAGGATGCTCAATGTGGAAAAGGCTTGCATGAGTCTAAACTGGATACAAAGACCTGGAAATTCCTGGATCTGATAGGAGACTGCACTTCCTTCCTCTTCCCTGCAGGACTATCTGGGCCTTGGGTGCCAAGGTTTCCACTTGGTGCCTTCTAAGACAAGCTGGCCACTCTGACATCACAGAGGGGCTGACTGACAGTAATGTGACATTGCTGGGTTCTGGCATTCCGAAGAACCTTTGGGACAGGAGGATTCAGAAAAGATTCAAACAAGCATATAAGCAGTGGTAGTGTGAGGGAAGACGAAGGAGTTGTGAACCAGGGCCATGTGCTTTTCAACAAAGTCCTTCCCAATTTTTTAGACCTTGGGAAGTGAAGTTGGGTGTGTCGGGGTCAGGGCCCATCTGGTCAATGGGCTGTCTGACTCCTCCCAGGGCTTTGGACCCCATGGACTCCCATCTGTCAGCAGGACTGAGCATGACCCACCATGACCACTAGGTGTCGCAGCTCGTGCTTGTCAGTACCAGGCATGAGGGACACCTTGAAATCCTCATGGAGCTCCGGAGTGTGGACCCCACAGGTGCTATTGATCCTGGAGGTTAGAGGCTGTGCAAGCAAGGGAGGATCACCTAACTTTGTACTGTCTCCAGTGCTATTGCCAACCTGGAGCCCTGGGCTCACTCAAGGTTTGGTCAAGTCAGGGATCTGGCCTAGAACCCCAGCAGCCACAAGGAGTGCTATCTGTAGACAGCTAATTGTGGTGGGGTATCAATGTGTGTTTCTGTAAACTTGAAATTTAAAACATCACGCACAGTATGGCAGGGTGCACTTCTGTTCCTGGAAAACACATTCAGGTGAAAGTTGGAACCTTTGAAGGATGAAGGTTAAGGGGATTCTGTTGTAGGCTGTGCTTTCAATCCAGGGAAGGAAGGACTGTGTCACTGAGCATGGGTGAGGGAGGGACAGAGAGAGGGAACAAGCCACCATCCCAGGCTGTGAACCTGCTGCAAAAGCCAGGATCCCCTGCAGCTTCTCCTCTAGTCCTACACCAAGAACATGCCTAGAAACTGTTTAAGTTGAAATTTCCAAAGGTTCCTCCCTCTGACTTTTTGATGCAGTCACATCTGGCCAATTTGCCTTACCATGATGATCTAGCCTCTTGGCCTGACTCTAGACTTTCAGACACAGGGCCCTCCATGGGAGTGCTAATGGTTCCTGTACTGATCCTGGAGGAATCGGATCTCATAGAGTGTCACAGATTCTGGCAAGGAGAAGCCCAAAAATGTTTGTGAGATCAAAGAATAAAGCACCTCAGAGTGAAGTGATCAGCACAATTATCCATTTCATAAAGTCAAATTTACATCTGCATTGCAATGAAGGGCAGGAAACTTAGGATGACTCAAAGGCCTTATATTAAATGACAGAAAAGCTAAAGCCTTCTCTCTAGAGCAGCCCCAACAGAAAGAGTTTGAAAATGAAAAGCTAATTAATTTTAAATGACTTTGAATATTATATTCTTCCTGAATAATACCAGGAGATTCCTCAGCTCCAAAGAAACATAAGCAAGTACTAATGGGGTATAGATGAGTTGTGGCAAAGGTAAGACCCAAGGACAATTCGACATTCAAAGGTCCTAAGTTCACTTGCAGCTTCTGGGCTCCATCTTCTTGCCTGCAATGGACTGCAGATTACACAAGGCCTGACTTTGATTTGATGGAACATAACCTAAATTCGAAGACACTCCTTATACCACATCATTGGCACCCACACATTTGAAATTACACAAGTGCCTGTTTTGAAAGGCTACCTAGAATAATATCTCTCAAAATAAATAGAGCAACTCATCCATAAATACTTAATCAGAAACAAAATGCAGAACAAAATGTAGATTCTACCCTGAATAAATTGAAAAAGAAAATTTGTTCTAAACACTGAGAGCCTGGTGATATTTACACAACCCCAAAATCATATCCAAAAGCATTCCTGAATACATCTCCAATTATTCTCAGTGAATTGCCTACATCCATGTGGAATGTGCCCTATTGTCAATAACTTTTCTATTATTGCCTTAAATGTAAAGTTTCAAAACACAAATTCATGTTTAATAACTTTACCCAAGGAACCCAATCACAAATGTCCACAGAAACCTTAGCACAGAAAACAGATTCCTACATCCAACTGTTTACCTGGTGGCTGTCAAATATTGATCAAAGGCTCAAAAAGCCTCTAAGTACTCAAAAGACTTGGAACTGGCATTACTCAGGTACATGAAAGCCAGGAATTTGACAGCTGCTATTGCTGCTGAGTCACATCAGTAGCAACTGAGTTATTTATTAACAACCTCTACACACATTTCCACCTGGGAAGGATAAAACCTTGTCAGGTTGTAGCACAAGACATGTGTAAAATACAGAGCACAAGAACAGTTCTCTTTTATCAACACTCATAATGTCCCCAGATCACACTGAGGTTGAATTCTATCCTGCCTATCTGTTCAAGGCCACTTAATTCGCATTCAGGCAGGGGCAGCCCCACAAGGATACTACTTGGCAAAGACCAGTGCAGCTGCTGCTTGAAATTTCATGCCAAGCACAGCTTGACAACCTCCTTTTTTTTTCAACAACAGACTGACTAACACATCTCTTCAGGTGCTCCATGGGAATGCTGTCACCTATCTGTTTCTGAGAGCGATCCCATACAGACGGATGCCTAAATTACTTCATGACAAGGCTACTGGCAATGTACAGGAGACTCTTACCCCAACTTCCTGCTGAAAGCACTCATTGAAATGATGGTTTCATTTGAATCCTGTACATTGCCAGTCACAATCTATTGATGTGATTCAAAAGAGGAAAAAATGATGAAAAGCACTAAATTTTTGGAATGTCTGAAGAGGGTCAATAGGGCATGTGACTTCATTCTGTTCTCTGAATTCCATTCTGTGCAGAGATTGTTGTTCAATGTTCCACAGAGATTTATTTTAGTTTTATTCTTTTCTTCTCAGGAATACTTCTCCATTATATTTTAAACTTTTTTTTGTTCATTCGTTAGTTGAAGTGTTGTTTTATGCATGCTGTTTTGCAGTTCTAATATATAGTCTGTACAGTCTTACATTTTTAAATTTTTTTCTTCTTTATGTATGTATTCCTACTCTTACTTCTCTGTCTCCCTAGATTCCCCTTGTATATTTTTTCCCACTAAACAGGCAATTTCTGTTGATTCCTCTCTTCCACTCTTCCTATGAATTTTTCTTCTGGCTTCTCTCTTTTTCCCTCATGAACTCCATGTCTTGCAGTGCCTCTGTTCTTTCTTTGTCCATTATTTGACATTGGAAATCTGTTTGGCAAATTTTCTGTTTTTATTGTTTACAGTAATTGAATTCATCATTGCTGTTTATAGCGAGGGGGCAGTGTAAGATTTGCTGGAAACTCTTAGTTTTAAGGCACTAATTTTTTGCACTGGGTGTTGTTGATATTGGTCTCCCTTTTAAAACCAGGATACTGGAAATCTTCAGTGACAATGTAGGTCTATAGGGTAGAATTTTTATTGTTTCAGATTCATACAAATAGGTGGAAAAACACACAAGCGACATGAAAAAAAACAAGGGAAGAAAGTGTCACAAACCAAGATGACCCAAGAAGAGAAGCCATTTACATCATGATTGAAGAAATGTTCATGAAATAGTTTAGGAATGTACAAGTTAATTTGATCTGTAAAGTAAAGGATGATATCAAGGGTGAAATAAAAGGAACAATACAGGAACTGAAAGATTGTTTAAATAAAGACATAGAGATCATGAAAAAATCAAGCAGAAACCCTCAAGTGAAGGAATTAATATGTTTAATTATAAATTCAATGGAAAGCATCACCAAGAGACAAGAACATTTGGAAGACAGAAACTCAGAAAATGAAGACAAAATCTTTAATATTGAAAATAAATTTGACCATACAGAGAAATGATAAGAATCCATGAGCAAAATATTCAAGTATTATGGGATAACATGAAAAGACCAAATTTAAGAGTTATTGGGATAGAAGAATAAGCAAAGATGCAAGGCAAAGGAATGCACAATACTTTCAATGATATGATATCTGAAAATTTCCCAAACTGAAAGAATGTAATGGAAAAATTATATACAGAAACTACAAAACTACAGCAGACCCACACTAAGACACATTATAATGAAAATAACAAAAATAAAGAACAAGGATAAGATCACACAGGCTATGAGAGAAAAAAAAAGCAAATTACTTTTAGGGAAAAACCAATTCAGATGACAACTGATTACTAAACCCAGATCCTCAAAGATAGGAGTTCATGGAATAACACTTTCCAAGCTCTGAAAGAAAGTGAAAGCCAACCGAAGAATTTCATTTCCAGCAAAATTAAGTTTCAGATTTGAATAAAAACTTCCTGATAAGCAAAAGTTAAAAGAATTCACAATTAGAAAACCTGTACTACACAACATTCTCGACAAAATATTCCATGAGAATGAAATAAAAAAAAAAGTGAAAATCAACAAAGGGAGGAGGAACTACACTAATGGATTAGTCAAAAGAGAATCTAAATGAAATGAAAAGTCAGAAAATAAACCAAAATGACTGGGAATACAAGCCATATCTCAGTATTCACCTTGAATATTAATGGACTAAACTCATTAATCAAAAGACACAGACTTTCAGATTGGATTTAAAAAACAAGACCCAATTATATGCTGTTTTCAATGAATCACCTCATAGGCAAGATGGGGAAAAAACATAACTCATATGGATTACCTAAACAAGCAGGGGTTTCCACTGTCATATCAGATAAAGTGGACTTCAAGCCAAAGTTAACAAGTAGGGACAAGGACGTTCATTTCATTCTACGGAAGGGAATTATACATCAGCAAGATATAACAATTATAAATATTTATGCTCCAAAACAATGGAGCATGTATGTATGTCAAACAAACCCTTTTCAATTTTAAGATAGACCACAACACAATAATACTGGGTCAATTTAAATATCACTCTCACTACTGTACAGATCTTCTAAACAAAAACTAAATAAAGAACCTACAGAACTAAATAATACAATCAATAATTTAGTCTTAACAGTAATAAATACAATATTTCATCCATCAATGAGCAAATACACTTTTTCTCAGTACCATATGTATCCTTCTCTAAAATAGACCATATCTTATGCCACAAAACTATTCTTAGTAAATACAAAAAGGATTTAATACCCTGCATTCTCTCAGATCATAATGCAGTGAAATTAGAAATCAATAATAAAATAAGGGTTTGGGAGATAGCTCAGTTGGTAGAGTGCTTGCCTTGCAAGCACAAGGCCCTGGGTTTGTGGAACCAACCTAGATGACCCTCAACTGATGAATGGGTAAAAAAACAGTGGTATATATATACAATGGAATATTACTCAGCCAAAAAGAATAATAAAATTATGGCATTTGCAGGCAAATGGATGAAATTGGAGAATATCATGTGTGAGACAAGTCAATCTCAAAAAACCAAAGGATGAATGATTGTGCTGATAATCAGATGTTGTTCCATAATGGGGGGTAGGAGGCAGGCAAGAATGGAGGAAGAAGTGACTGTATAGGGGGAAAAGAGGGGTGGGAGGGGTGGGGGGAAGAAAAAACAACCAAATGAATCAAATTTGTTTGTTTACATAGGGTAATACCATTACCCTATGTAAATGTATGATTACACAATTGGTATGCCTCTACTTCATGTACAGAGAAACAAGATGTACTACATTTGTTTACAATCAAAATAAATTTTAAAAAAGTAATAAAATAAACAATAGAAACAATTTTAACACATGAAGGCTCAATAATACACTATTGAATGATGAATGGGTAGTAGAAGAAATCACGGTGCAAATGAAAAACTACTAATTAGAAGAAATAAATAAAGTAATTAATATATAAAATGTTGAATATATGTTTCTGTCAAAGTTAACTGAAATATTTCCATTGCATCCCAAATAAGGAAAGAGAAAAATTGGTGAAGTTCTAACCTACCATCACTCATAACAATGTTAATACCATAGAGAATAGTGTCCCTAATACCTTGATATCTACTTAGTAATGTGAATGATAACTATTCAGGAGGAAAATAAATCTAAAATAGATTCTAGAAGTTTGTAACCACATTTCTGCCCACCTGCTAGAAATTACTTCAAATATAAGTTACCCAAACACTATTCTTTCTTTTTTTGGGGTTACTGAGAATTGAACTCAAGGGAACTCAGCTACTGAGTCAAATCCCCAGCCCTATTTTTTTTTTATTTAGAGACAGGGTCTCACTGAGTTGCCTAGTGCCTTACCATTGCTGATACTGGCTTTGAATCATGATCCTCCTGCCTCAGTCTCAGGAGCTACTGGGATTTCAGATTTCAGATGTGCACCACCACACCCAGCCCAAACACTGTTCTTTTTATGTATGCATAATACTTTAATTGAAATAAATTATAGTTGTATTTTACTTTTTATTTCATTGTAGACACATGTGGATTGACTGAATATATTTAAGCATAGTTGAATAGCCAAAAGATAAAAATATCATTTTCTAGTTCAGAATAGTTCAATCTGTCATTGCAATAAAAAATTAATTCCTAAAAAATAGGTTAATGGAATAGAAATTTGTCCTCCTTCTTTCCACTGCCCTCTCTTCTCCAGTCCACTGTATCAGAAGACATTTCAAGTGTAATTCCCTTGAAAGCTGTAGATTTAATAGTTTAATGGGTGGTTACAACTCTTGATACCAGACTGCTTATCTCCCAACTCTATATAGAAAAATATTTATGTTGGTGGTGTTTCTACACAATTTCATGCCATTAAAGTGTGTATGGTGGCAGAGGGGAGAATCCAGCGACAGTAGATAAAGAAGCTGGGTTGATTTCTGCAACAATTTCCCAAGTATATCTTCTCATTTTCAGATTTCAAATCAGACAAAAATGCTTCTGTGTAGTTTTGAAGAAAAATGAGCAATAAATTGTGAAATGCTAAGCCAAACGGACTCATTACTGTGTTATAAAATATTTTAACACACTTAGACCAATATATTAGGTGTTCAAACAAAAATGTTATAGTGATATCACAATATATGCAAATCCAACTCACTTATACTGATAAATAATAAATCATAAAATATGCCAAAGCATTGGGGTCTTGGAAAAAAAGCCAAATACATTTACCACTCCCCAGAAATAGCATTTCCTCACCTCATCTGCCATATGTATAAATTTTCTAAGTACAAAGAAATTAGAAATTTATTTTTATTCTTCTATGAAGTTACTTAAAAATTAGTGATTGAGAAATTAAAGTGAAGTTTCTATAATATAGTGAGAATATTCTAACTGTAAAAGAATTACAATGAAACTATTTAAACTCCCATGGAATATAAACATTTTTCAAGGGACATTTTGCAATACAATATTTTAAACAATGTTTACTTCTTACTGTTGACACTTAAACACTGAAGGTTTACTTTATTTTTTAAAAATACACTTATTTCAGTATGAGCTTGACTTTCCAAGAAAAAGAGGTTGTCATTTAAAGTATCATGTTGACTGCTTAGATTTTTCTTCAAATACATCTGTAGGCCTCACCTTTCAACTAAGAGGGTAAGTTTTCAGTAATACATAATTTACAGAAAATTGTGTTGAAATGGTAGTAGCATTTAATTCTGGGAACTTAGCCAGTCAGACTTCACAGATGCATAGTTCTTTTTATAGAACTGGAAAAATATCAACAGTTTGTGTATGTGCTCCATGCTTTTCTACTGTTCTCATCACCTTCACATAAAAATGAAATTAAAACTTCACAGATGTGAAAGCAGTAAGTTCAATTCTTATCTTGACATATTATTTTTAAATTAAATAAGTTATCTTCCTAGTTTTAAATATTTAAATAAACAAAAACTTATCTCTGAAATAACTTTAGGGTTCCCCAAGAAAAATCTCCTCTGTAGCTGCTGGCTCAACCATGACAAATTGTTGAATGGTGCAGAATCTGAAGCTGCTCTGGATCACACTGGAGAGGAAAGAAGTGCCAGACATTCTACAGCTGCCTCCAAGAGCGCCCTTCCCAGGTGCACAGTCACAGACTCATCAAACTCAGTCACTTTGTAGAGAAACTGGGGATCCCAGACAGGGGCAAAGAAATTCCAAGCAGCTTAAATTCCCTTCAGTACCACAGCATGAAGTGAAACTTCTTAGAGTAATCAGTTATTTCCAACAATTATGAGGCCCTAAAAGAAGGGTAAGCAATAACAGCTGTTATTAGAGAAGATGTTTATATTTTTAAACTTCAAGCTACTTATAGGAGATCTTTCTTGGATTCTTATTATGGAAGAAATGAATATTTGATCTTTATTCTTGACTGATTATTTTTCTTCTGTTGGTAGGGAGAGAATAGTCAAGTTGAAGAATCATAGAACTTTATAGCTGTTTCAACAATTATCACAGAGTCACTGTAGGACTTTAAAGGGATGAAATGTACATGGCAGTAATATCACATTCAAAGTTACTACTACTCTCAAATATTTTGAATATTAAAATAACTGTATAAATGATATGGTGTAACTAAAAACAAGCAACGAAATAATATTCCTCCCTACATAAGGATAAGTGAAACTATGGCAAATGTCATTTTGTTAGGATACATCAGAAAGGAAAATGCTATCAGTGATGAGTACCACCAAATAATAGAGCTATTCAAGCACTGTGCTAAATTATACTTGGACTTCCCAATGATATATCCCCATTTTATATATGAAGAAATTAACTTACAAGGTCATTGAATTAATAGATGATACAGCCAAGAATTTAATATTTTTTTGGTTCTAAATACATGCTCTAGTTATTAGGTTTTGTTTTACTGGTTGTATTGCAATGACATTTGCACATTAACTTAAAGCATCAGAAATATTTTCTAAAACAATTTAAAATGTTTAAACCAGGTCTTTAAATTGTTGTAGTCCAGAGAAAAATACCTTCTGCACATGAGATATTAGGTAAGTATCATATTTTTGCTTATGATAACTTTTTCTTCTCTACTACTGATTTTTTAATGGTTAGAGAAAGGCTCAATTTAACTTAGTGTTAGTAGTAATACAGTTCTACAAATGTTATATCCTAAGAATACTAAATTTTATTTATTTTTTTTATTGTAAACAAATGGGATACATGTTGTTTCTCTGTACATGGCGTAAAGGCATACCATTTGTGTTATCATAAATTTACATAGGGTAATGTTGTTTGATTCATTCTGTTATTTTTTCCCTTCCCCCCACCCCTCCCACCTCTCTTTTCCCTCTATACAGTCCTTCCTTCCTCCATTCTTGCCCCTCTCCCTAACCCTAACTATAACCCTAACACTAATCCCTCCCACCCCCCATTATGTGTCATCATCCACTTATTAGCGATATCAAGAATCCTAAATTTTAGATGTCTATATTTTTGTTTTAGGTTGATTCTCAAAATCACAATTTGATTTGTCAATAAGTCATTTTATGTCACACTAAACCCGGCCTGAGAATTTACAGTCAGAAATATTTCTTTCATATTGATGGTAAAGTATTAGTAAAGAAAATTTCAAGTCTCAAAAGGCCTTTGTTTATAGTTCATCAGCATTCCTCCAAAATAATGGGACACACTACAACTTGGAGGAACAAGAGGCAGAAGTTGATAACATATGGGACGTGCGTGGACCTTCTGATTAATGGAAGTTCCAAGATGTATAAGTTGGTGAATGAGTCGGTGGAAAAACCTCTAAGGCAAGTTAATTTTTAATTTTAAAAAATGTAGCATAAACAATGCTAATTAGCCAGAATTTTCAAGAGATTAGAGTTGTATCTGCTTTATTTAAATGTTCCATTCACTTTTCATAAGCATATATCCACTCATGTCAACTTGATGGCAAATTACACACCCACACATACACACACTAACACACACACCCACACACACACCCACGTTTGTGCAAAAGGAGCCCAAATATCTTTAAGTGAATCACTAAACAATAAATACCTGAAAATTCCTCATAAATTTCATCATCTATTGGCTGTCCATGTGTTGGTGGATGGCTGATTTGTAGAGGATGGTCAATGATATCACATAATTCTCCTTTTTCATTATCATTCTCAGGAATAATATTAGATTCCATATCTGAAAAATGTTTCATGAAGCAAGTTTTTAAATGGATGTAAAAGAGGCTTTTAAACTATATTTCCTAAATAAACAAAATCCTACAAAGTAACTATAATGTTAGCACACTCTTATTTATTTATAACATTTTTAATTGATAGTTTTATAAATATGTGATTTTAACTTGGCCAACTGGCACATGTGGAAAAGATTCTTTTATAAATCTAAAGTAAATAGTCTATATTAAACCAGTCATGTCCCCTTCATCATTCTCATTGAAGTAAATGAGCTTTTATATATGAAAACTAAAACTACTCAGTTATTTAGTATTTACAGACCATGATTACATGTTCAATTGATTTAAATTGTATCACAAATTTCAGCTGCTGTACCCATTCCTCAGCATCTTTGGGAGAAGATGGTATAAACTAATAAAAGAACAAAACTAATAAAAGAACGAACTATAAGAATAAAAATCACCACTGTAGAAATGAAAAGTATGTCATGTTTGTATCATTTCTTTAAGACTGTCAGAAATTCTTTTCGGGTCTAATGGTACTTTTCTTGCAAGGATGCTTCTTATACAGCAAATTTTGACAAATTTAGTTAATTGAAGTAGAGGATGATGCACTTGAAACTCTGATCAATAACTGCTGACTTTGAAAGAAAAACTGATGCTTCTCTTCATCAATGTCAAAGACAGAACTGATGAACAAAATTTGCCCTTAACAGTTAGAAGACACCTATGAATTTCTTTAGACAATTGGGTATAGTTTTCTTAAAAAATGTTCTAATCAGATTCCATCACATTATCTGACAACTTAATTAACTGGCCTGCAACTGCAATCTCATATATTTTAAACTTATTAAACATGAATTCCATATCTATGCCTAGCTGATAGCTCTTGAATTGCAGAGCTGATATGTATTTTATCCTCATTTTCTCCCACACCCCTAAACAATACAATATGCATGAAAACTCTAATTTTTTCTCTTTGAAAATTTCAATTTTTTTGCTATGTAATTCTTTTAGGAAATCACACAGTTCTGTTAAAATAGATATAAAATATCACATGAAAAGTAATTAATAAATTATATATTTACTTGATTCTATTCACAAAGATATCACTGGAAGTAATCTGAATTTTTTAAAAATGTATTTTCTCTTATATGATTGTTCAAGGTACAAAAACCAGTATTTTTTATTGTTACTAACATATTAGTCAGTGTTGTTATAACAAAATCTTAATGTCTCTATAAATGAAACAGAATATCTTATCAACTTAGTTTTAAGGCAACATAAAAACTCCAACCTGATCTGTTTATCAGGAGCAGAGATTTCAAAACAGAAATCTTTCTTTCCATCCTTCCTAAGGGTGTTATTCATTCTGACATCATAGCCATCTAATGCAAATTTACCTTTCTGTTTGTTGAAGATAGAACCAGTTAGAATTTCACTTACTACAGCAAATATAAATGTTCAATTATCATTTAAATAGATATTCTTTGTCAATTCTTAGAAAAGAATAATTTTGCTAACATTGTTTTAGTATTGCAATGCTTAAATAACATTTCTAGATATCATTTTTAGTTCTAACATATGGATGTATTGGGGACAATTGGGTCTCAAAAGGATATCTATGGGAACAAGACAAAGAGGTCTGTAAATGTGGTCTTGTTCAGAATGAAATGTGGAAATAAGACCCTTGTATACAGGGAATATCTAAGAACTAGAACTTAGAACTTGCTAGACAAACCCACTACCAACTCTGGCTCTGTTACAGTTAGAAAGCCAGTTTCTAGTTGAAACTTTCTGGATTTCATCTAATATTATGTGATTTTATCCAACTCCTTTCCACCATCATCATCAAAAAAAAAAAAAAAACAAATTAAAAAAAAAAAACCTCCCAACTTGGTACAAATCTAACTCTAAACTTTAAATGGAAAACAAAACAAAACTAATTAAAAATATGTAATGTGGAAACAAAATATTCAGATAGAGAAGAATGGAAAATTAAGCAGAGAAGCATTTGTTACAAAAAAACTGAGGTTTCTTAACCAGTCAATGAAGAGATGAACTAGTAGAAGCACACTTGGATCTAATGATGAAGACTGAAAGAAAAGTTGGATTGAGGTTTGGTCAGATATTATTTTAAGGACAAAACAGAAATACAAAAAGCATTTTGTGTTCTAAAACGGAGAATAAAATTAGCTTTCCTATCTCACTCAGTTGAGCATTTTGATAGAAAGGCTGCATAGGTATAGGTTTATTTCCCATATTAACACACAATACTGAAACCATGAGTAGGGACAAACTTTCTATTTTACTAGACTCAGAGAAAATAGAGACATGTTCCTATAACATGGGATAAAGAACTCTCTTTGCCCAGTGCAACAATTATCGACTTAAATCTGGATAATTTCATTGTATTTAGCCACAATTTGTATATCTGGAAGCCTGAAGAATTCAAGTAAAATTTTTGAAGTTTATTTAGTTGAAAAGTGTACAATTAACTCTAAGAAGTACAAACAATGCATTTCTTGAAGTGCATTTTATGAGGTTAAATAGTTTCTGTAATCAATTACATTTGGGAAGATTTTTGCTGAATTAAACAAAGTTAAAACATTTTCTGGGGAGTAAGTTTAGATTAGATCAATGTGTCCTTCTTCAACCCTTAGTATAATTACATACTACTGAATTTCCAGGAAAAAGATTTAGAATGCATCATTTCCAAAAATTATTCATCTGTGGACCTCTTTTTCACATAATACTTTATGGATCTGGTACTCTCAGTCTACTTTGCAAAATATTTAACTGGAGAAACCTTGAAAGAACAGTGTTAAAATAACAAATGGTTAAGAAATGTTGGTTCTATACCATTTGACCCAGATATCCCACTCCTCAGCCTATACCCAAAGGACTTAAAATCAGCATAATACAGAGATACAGCCACATCAATGTCCATAGCTACTCAATTCACAATAGCCAGACTATGGAACCAACCTAGATGCCCATCAATTGATGAATGGATAAAGAAACTGTGATATATATGTATATATATATATATATATATATATATATATATACACACACACACACAATGGAATATTACTCAGCTATAAAGAATAATAAAATTATAGCATTTGCAGGCAAATGGATGAAATTGGAGAATATCAAGCTAAGTGAGATAAGCCAATCTCAAAAATCCAAAAGACGAATGATCTCACTGATAAGTGGATGATGACACGTAATGGGGGGTGGGAGGGGGGCAAGAATGGAGGAAGGAGGGACTATATAGAGGGAAAAGAGAAGTGGGAGGGGTGGGGGGAAGGAAAAAAATAACGGAATGAATCAAACATCATTACTCTATGTAAATGTATGAATATGCAAATGGTATGCTGTTACTCCATGTACAAACAGAAACATGTATCCCATTTGTTTACAATGAAAATAAATTAAAAAAGAAATGTTGGTTCTAAAATTCTTTAAAAAAAATAAACTAAATAATTTACCCTTTTATTCAACAAATTTATATTATGCACATCAAGCAGGCCAGGTTGCATGATAAAACTTCATCAGAACTTTCCTACTTTCCCACTGAGATACACACATGCACACACCACACAAACATGCCCCACAAATAATCAGTCAATGATTCATGAGACTGAAAAAGGAATTTAATATCCACTACAAAATGTGAAAGTAATCTGAGGTAATATATCAAAATCCTTCAGGACAATTTTGAAAGACTTCCTTAAACTCAGCCTTATCCCCACTGAGAAAAAGAGTCTTCAAAGACCAGATATGGAGAAAAGGATTCAGTCTCTTCACTTACTAGGTATGAAGTTTGTGCTTTTGACCTCTGCTTTAGATCTAACATTCTTATCAGTGTAACAAATGAAAGTGGAAATGCATAAGGAGTGGGGGGAGTAATGAAGGATAAAGTAGAGTAAAGGAGGATGGGAAGAAAAGATAATATGATGGACATGATGGACATGAAGGACTGACAAAAACACAACATAAGGAAAAAGAGTGCTCTCGAAGATAAGTAACAAAACTGTGCCAGTAGTCAAAGATGTAACAGAAGAAAACTTCATTCTGCCAAATAAACAAATACTTACACCTACTGCTTGATTGAGGATAAAGAATCATATAAACAACCAAGTGGGGTAAAGATTTGGGACCAAAAAGGATGAATAGAAGGAGATTCTTAACTCCTTTACAATAAAATTTGAAAACCATAGTCATAAAATAGTTTAGAGAATCAGCGGTCCTATATTTTTTCTCATATGTGTACACTGGACAGAAAAATGGAAAAGAAAATTGGGGGAGGAAATCTCATTAAAATGGAAGGGAGATCAGCATAGTAAAAGAAAGGGACCAAGAAGAGGCAGAGGGGGAGTCAAAAGGAAAGTACAGGGGAATGATATTGGCTAAATTATGTTGTTATATCACATACATGCATGAGTACACAACAAAAATTCCACCATATGCATAATTATAATGCACCAATGAAATATGAAAAAATAAAAATACCATATAGTATGCAAACAAAAATAGTAAAAAAATAAAAAATAAAGTAGCCATATTTCCCATTAGTCACCATGGTACAAGAAGACCACTATAGCAATTCATGGAAATGATCCCAGCATTCTCATTAAGAGCAGAGGAGCCTGTTTAATGAATAAGTAACTTTAGCTTTCTGCATGCAGGACAGCCTCTGCCATTGAGGAAAATAAGCCTGGTCTTTTGATCTTATTTCTCAGGGACATACATAAGCCACATCTGAGGCCCAGTGTGGTAATAATATGAATTATTGAGGGACATGCAATGTGGGTTTTGGAAGGCTAACCCTGAATAATTAAACAAAAACTCTTGGGAAGACACAATAGTTAACAAAGGATTGGGCAAGAAGGAGATGGAATTGAGGTAAACTGAAGGTGGAAGGTCAAACCAGGTTACTGTTGAGCAATAGCAGGCTGTGGGATGTGGGTCCAGTAAGTTTCTGTGCCATTGGTCATGCTCACAGTTGTACATATTATGAAGATCAGCATGAGAAATCTATTAGTATGAATAATGAGTAGACCCATGTTTCTCAATTTTTCCTTGGTTATTTCTGTTGCTTTCTTAAGCTGTCCCCATGGCATGGGGTGTGTCTTCCAGGTTTCAGGCATTAACATTTTCACCTGCAGGGACAGGATTCTCATTTTAACACATCAGTCAGTTTTGTCTCCACTGTTTCAGGTCCCAAGTGTCTGTGAAGTTAAAGACAATATGCAGAAAAAAGAAGAAAGAAATTTGGGTGGGGGTTAAGTCAACAAATGTCCCTTGAAGCCAAAGATCCCAAATGAAGTCTAGTCCTTGAGAAGGAGAAAGATGAAGGGGATGAATATAGTAAATTTAATTCATCTCTGCGTACAGTTAGGAAAAGGAGAAAGGCAGCTAGAGAAAAGGACATTAGGAATTTTGGGTGTGTAGTTCAGCAGCTTCCTCAGGAATGGCAGGAAGATGAATAATGTGGAGTTGGGTGGGATCTATAGGAATGGAGTGATAAGAGGCATTAGCAGGAACAAGTTTCAAATTGCTTAGATGGATCCAGGAGGGGTGCCTTTCTAAGTTGTCTGCAGTGGGAGTGGTTAAAATTACCTTGAAGGGGCCTTTCCATTTTCCTTGTAAGGGGAGGGGAGAGGTAAATTAAATGTCCTATGGAAATGGATGAGGGGCCCCTGAAGACTGAGGTGGGGGAAGATGGGTGTGGGCATACTTCCAGAGTGCATCCTTGAGGTGAGCTAGGAGGAGTTTCAGAACATCAGGAAGGATACTAGGAGATTGAGGTTGAATGGTGGGTGGGAGGAGGGGTTGCCCACAAAATTCAAAAGGGCTGAGCACAAGGGGCTCTTTGGGCAGTGCTCGAATAGAGAGGAGGGCCAGAGGGAGGAACTTAATTCAATATAAGTGAGTGTCTATAGATAATTTTATTAAGGTTGCCTTCAGGGTCCTATTTGACCTCTCAACTATTCCTGAAGATTGTGGATGGTAGGGAATGTGGAAATTCCAGTTTATATTTAAAATTTTAGCTAATTATTGGGTAATAGATGAAGTAAATTTTGGGTTATTATTAGACTGGAGGGAGGTAGGTAAGCCAAAGCGTGGAACTATTTCATGAGAAAGTAAGGCTGCAACTGTAGAGGCCCTCATATTGTTAGTTGAAAAGGCTTCAACCCATCCGGTAAAAAGGTGTCTACCAAGACTAGAAGGTATTTTGTCCTTCTCACAGAGCGCATGTGGGTGAAGTCAAGTTGCCAGTCCATGGATGGAAGGACTCCTCTAGCCTGGTGTGTAGGAAATGGTGGTGGACTCACATTAAAGTTGGAGTTTTCCTTGAGACAGGTTGTGCATGATTGGGAAATTTGCTGGAGGTACTATAAATCTGAAGGGAACATGTTTAGTGAGTCCTTTAGAAAGATTTGGAGAGACCAAGTATCCAGGTGGAATACATTATGCACATAAGACAAGAGGGCCTTGGTCTCATCAGAGGGAAACTGGAGTTTTATAGGCATGGAATATAAAACTGCCTGGAGGTGGTGGCTAGACTGAGCGATTATCTTAGCAAGCCTGTCTGCCTCCTGGTTCCCTGAAGAAATATAATTTTTATCAGTATGATGGCCTTTCCAGTGTAAGATTGCTACCCTATGGGATAAAAGTGCAGCTTCAAGCAACTCTTTTATGTAACCAGCATTAAGAATTGGGGTTCCTGTATGAGTTAAGTTCCTTTCTCTGCAGATTAAGATGTTAGAATAAATATTGTATGAGTACTTGGAATCAGTAAAAATATTGACAGATTTGTTCCTTGAGTAATAATCCTGGGTGAGGGTCACTAACGCAAGTTGCTGGGAGATGGTCTCTGAGGGTAAGGGAGATAACTCTTAATATCTGGGTGAGGATGAAAGGAGAATTTGTTGTAGCTTCTCCCTGAATTATTGCATAATCTGCCATGTAAGGCAACTATTTTTGGAGCTTCCATCTATGAACCAGTCTAGGGATTCAAGTCAATGTGTATCTTTTATATGACAAAATTGACTCATTATAAAGTCCAGAATGTCAGGACAAGAGTGAGAAACTACAGGGACAGGGGGATTTTTTTGTTGGGAGAAGAGTTGCAGGGTTTAGTGTGGTCTTGATGAAAGGTAGTTAGGAGATCCAGGAGTTGTGCATGGAAATATTGGACTCTGGTTGGGGGAAGGGATAAAAAAGAATGAGAAGATCTGGGAGGTAGTATGTAGTAAGAACTGTAATGGGTTGATATAATGCAAATTTCCTCACTTCAGGGATCAGGCACTGGGACCAGCCTTTATAAATTAAGTCCAATTGTTTGGATAGAAATGCAATGGGAATGAGGGGCATTTCCTGCCTTCTGGTAAAGAACTCCCAGGGCTTGTCCAGGTTCTGAGTGGAGTGACAGAAAAAAAGGGTTGTCAGGGTTTGGTAAATGTAGAGTTGAGGATTTGAGAAGAGAATTCTGGAGAGTAGAAATGGTAGAGGAAAAAGAATGGGGACATGAAAGAGAATCTGAAAGTTTCCCTTTGGAAGCTTCATAGAGGGATTTGGCTATGAGGGAGAATTTTGGTATCAATATGTGAAAATAATTAAAAAGGACTAAGAGAGGCAGCATGTCCCTTTTGGTGATCAGTAGGGGAATATCTTTTAAAGCCTGGAGTTTTTCTGAGGTTATGGTGCTGGAGGTGGGGATTAATAGGATGCCTATATATTGTACCTGAGGGAAGAAGAGCTGGGCCATAAACTGAGAATCCTGGTAACCCCAAGAGGCCAGAGAGTTAAGCAGGATGCTAGTGTGGACATGTGGAATATTCAGAAGGGCTACAGAGCAGGAGGTCATCCACATACTGTATAAGGTGGCTAGGGGATAAATTTAGGGTGGCTAGGTCATGCTCGAGAGTGTGGCCAAAGTAGAGGGGCCTATCTCTGAAGACCTGTGGGAGAGCAGTCCAGGTGATCTGCTGCAAATAGTTATTTGTGTCTGGGTGTGTCCAGGTAAAGGCGAAAAGTGGGCATGAGGCAGGCTTCCTTCAGGTCTAATATTGAGAATGTGTGGTGGAAGCATGGATATGAGATAAAAGTGTGTAAGGGTTGGGCACTACAGGGTATGTGGGAACAATTGCCTCATTGGTTTTTCTGAGGTCTTGCACTAGTTGAAACTGATCATTGAATTTCTTTATTCTGAGGATGGGAGAGTTATGAAGTAAGTGGGTTGGTATGAGGAGTTTGGCCTGTAATAAATGGGAGATGAGGGGCTTCAAACCTGAGGGTTAAAGGATATTGAGGAGGGTTACATAACAGGTGGGCGTCTCTCACTTGGTTATAAACTGGGGAATGGTGTTTTGCTATTTAAGATTGAGAAGAATCCCAGACCATGGGGTTAATTCTAGCAACTAAAGGACAACCAGGAGGCTTAGGGGGCACAGAGACCAGTTCTGGGCCAGGATTATAAATATAGTAGGGGACTTTAGAGGGGGAATGATAATGAAGTTTTTAATTGGTGAAGAAAATTTGAACCAATAGGGGACTGGGGCAACTTGGCATAACTATAAAGGAATGGGATAACAAAAGGGATCCAAATGTACAAAAAGGGTTTTTGCAGAGAGTATGTAGGGGTAACTAAGATTCCCATAATTGGGGTATTTACTTTAAGAGTATATCCATGCCATTCATTCAAGAGTAACAGACTGGTACCACCATCAATCACAGATGAGACTGCATGAAAATTCACCATCCCTGTGACCTAGGGCTCTTTGGATATGCCATGTGAGGTGGTAGGGACAATGGAGACTGGGTCCATCATTCCAAAAACTTGGTGAATGGGAACTGGGAGTTGGGTAGTTGTACCAGGTGAGGTCTGTCCTTCCCTAGAGACAATCCACCTTCTGATGTCCCCACACTTGGGACAGAGTTTGGAGGGGCTCCTTGGGCTAGGGCAGGCTTTTGCCCAGTGTCCCTGTTGCCCACCTCAGAAGCAGCGTCCAGGAGGTACATTGATGGGGTCATGAGTCATGAAGATATTATGCTGTCAGGTGAAGCCATGAGCCATAGGGGCTTTCCATGGGCTCTGGATGGCAGAGATCAGGAGCTGAGTTTTAGCTTTAAGATGTGACTATTCTCCTTTTTGCTCTCATCTTCCCAGTTGTTAAAAACTGTGAAATCTATACCTGAGTATACTTGAAAGTATACCTGAGTGAGGAGACTCGGGACCCTTCTCTTTCTGAGTTTCTTATTGATGTCAGGTTCAGACATGCTGATAAATTAAAAATGAAGAAAAAGACTGCCACCAGGATTGTTGAGGTTCAAATTTGTGTACTTGGTGACAGCCTCAGTAAGTCAGGCCAAAAATGGGGTGGAATTTTCATCAGGTCCCTGTGTAATTTCCTTTACTTTTCCCCAATTGAGTGTGAGAAATTTTTGTCATTCCTTCAAGGGGACAAGTGATCATGTGATGGAATCTAAGGACTCTGGAGTCCAATTAGGTTCAACTATAGGGAGAGCAGTGTCTGCTGCTGGATGGATATTAGGGTCTTGATCATGTGGAAGGTTTGCATGATCTCTTGCAGCCTGCCAAATTCGAGTGTGCTCATCATTGGTCAGGGAGGATGTTAATATATAGTACACATCTGCCCAAGTAAAGTGGTAGGCCTGAGTCAAGCAAGTAAATTCCTTCCTATATTTAGCAGGGTTTTCAGGAAAAAGATCCCAATCTATCCTCTATTTGGGACGTATCTGTCATGGAGAAGGGAACAAGGACCAGGACCATACTTTTGGCAACTGCCACCTCACACAGTGGGAACATGTGTTTTGCTGGAAGATATTTAGATCTTGTATGGGAGGGGATGGCAGGGCAGAGGAGGAACTAGTGTGTAGAGTCTGAGGAGGTGGATCCGATGGCAGGGCAGTTGGAATTTGTGGGGAGAAGTCAGCTATGGGGCAGTGGGACTTTGGTGAAGGGCACTTGATAGGGTAGTCATGGAATTCTGGGGAAGGGGGCCTGATGTGGGGGCCATGGGAACCCAGGATCTGTAAGGAGGTGGTTCATCTGCTATTTCTGAGGATGTAAATGAGGAAGAGAGTTCAGAGTCTTTAAGATTTAATTGCAAAATGGGATGAGGTTTGATAATGGGAGGTTTGAACAAAGGACAAGAAAGGTATGGGACCTCACTCCATTTACCATTTTGCAATAAATGTTTTTTTAATTTTTGGAGAATTACTTGATCAAAGGTTCCATCTTTGGGCCATTGGTATAGTTTATCTAATTTATACTATGACCAAATTCGAGTGCTGAGCTAAATGAGGGGTTTGATTTTGAGGTCAGTTTGGGAAAAAATGTCTTAAAATAGCTAATGAGACAACCCATGTTGTGGAGGAGTGATCGGGGTGTCAGATTGAAACCAAAGTATCCCCTGGATTCTTTCCAACATCAAGTTGGACAGTGCCACCAGAAAAGGGGGACTATCTTCACCCCAATTTCAATGGTTGAGGGACCCCTGGGGTCACATGGGCCAAATGGCAGGGTCTCAGGGCAGGGTACCTATCTACTAGAGAATGGATGGATGGATGAGGGATGAAGTTTTATCTTTCTGGAGAATTTAAAGGCCAGTGTTGGATGCAGGAACAAAATGGCAATGGGGCCTCTGATCTGGAGGACTGTAGTGTATCAGGAAGGCAGGGATGAGGCAGAGGGTGGCAACGGTATGGAAAGTGGGTCAGAAAGGATGCCTCCAGCACCAATAAAGGACACAATACAAATCCTTGCACCATCCATAGGCTGCAAAAACCTAGCCCAGGTTTGGGGTCTGTTATGGGTTGCATATCAGCAGCTGTTAAGCCAAAGTGGACTCAGAGGGTGTGGAGGGTCTCTTTCTGCAGGATAGGGTGTGCAGAGTCACCATGATGTAAACTGAACTTCAGATCTTAAAGCATTTGTTTTTAAGATTCAATTCCTGAAATAAATACCTTTCCAAATCATTTCAAACTGCCTTTTCCCTTTCTGAATTTTCCACGAAACCTGGCTAGAATTACTCTTGATTCATAAAGCTTTTAGCTGTGTAAAATATAAGACTAAACTACATACAAAGAAAAAAATGGCATGCCCATGATGACTAATTTTTGCCTCAGGAATAAACTGTGATTATTAAGTTTTAATTTATACCATATGTTCTCTGAAATGAAACATCATACATAACCAATCTTTGTATTTTCTGGTGACTTAAACTTTTCACTTTTTAAACAAAATTTAAATTCCCCTGGATACTGATTTCTTTTGTTTACAAAAATGAACTCTTACCTTGAATAATATGAAATTTTAAATGAGCTTCAAAAAAATCCCTACTGTTTTATTGTGTGGAAAACAGGGTCATTCTGAAGTTGCCAAAGCTTTACAGACTCTCTATCTTTCAGAACTGACTGAAGATGGTGATGGTGTGATGCCTACAAGAAATGAAAAAGAACAAAGTTCCCAGGAAGGGACAAACACAAACTAACAAAAAGAACAGATCTGTGTGTTTGCACAGGGAAGTCTCAGGAGAGCTAAGCTTTTCCTTTTAACCATTTTAAAAACTGCAACACATTTCATTGTCCTGCTTCAAAATTCTCTGCCCAGTGAGGTGCAGTGGTACACACTGTAATCCCAGCAACTCCAGAGGCTGAGGCAAGATCATGGTAAATCCAAGGTCAGTCTCAACAATTTAACAAGACCCTAAGTAACTTAGTGAGATGCCATCTCAATATTAAAAATTCATAAAAGGACTGGGGATGTGGCTCAAATTTTAAGCACCCCTGGGTTCAATCCCTTGTTCAAAAAAAATCTTTGCCCATTAAATTCCCTATTCCTTCACCATCATCTACTGTACTAACTAAGGAAAGATAATCAAAATTTTTGTGTAAAATCAGGTATAATACAAATATGTTCACATAAGGAAATATATAATCAGGTGTCAAAATGAGTGGAAGGAATGAGAAGTGATGAGTTTAGGGAAGAAAGATTAACATGGCATATTAATGTGTGTTCAAGAGGTCAAATGCCTCTGCACAGAATAGGTTATGAAAGACCCAACATCAAAAAAAAATGTGTGAGGGACTGAACAGAAGCTTGGGGAGGCAGGGGGCACTCAATAACTACAAGTTACTTCTGGAGGACAGCAACTGGCCTGCTTAGAACTAAGGTTTTTCATTTTGAATGGTGGTATAACAATTAAAGTCATGTGGATAATCTTGACTACCTTGCTAAGTTTATATTGGAGGACTTTAGATTTTGAAGACTTAGGAGAAAATGAGATATGGTAGAACCTGTGATTCCAAAAGAATAACTCCATGGACTACAGTGGCATTCATTTCAGAAATTGGAAAATATGCTGACTTTCCCTAGGGATCAGAAATACAGCAAAGTTGTTAAGAGGGCAGGCTCTAGATCACTTCTTGGGTTACTGTCCTCTCTCTACTACCAAACAACAGCGACATGGGGTCAGTTACTGAAGATTTCAGGAAACCAGACTTATGAAATGCCCCTTGCAGTCACAAATTTTGGGGGTAGTTACCCTTTTCCAAAAATGTTTTTCAATTTTCTGATTAAGATTCAGTGTATACACTTTACCAAGAAGTGTTCAGCTAGTGGGAAAGCAAGAACACTAACTAGGTAATCTAGAAACTTTGGTTATTCTGGGTGAAGTGAATCTCAGGATATTAAGCACTTCAAGGTTAAAATGAGGTACTGATGGTATCAGCCAACTTTCAAATTCTTGATGTTACACAGGGACAGTGTACACAGCTTGTGTCAATTAAATAAATCAATGGTGGAAGAGGAAACACATCCTAAAAAAAAAAGGTAACTTCCTCAGGAAGAGAACTCTGTTAAATCTCTAGAGATGACAGGTGCACACTCAGCATGCTGACTGTAATGTATAAAGCTGCTCCCCCACCCATCAGGTGCAGTAATTTTCCCCACCTCCCAATCACTTGTCAATCTGTGAACATCCTGGCTAGCTATTGGTTCATCAGTCAGCTTGCAAGTATCCTTCTCCGATATTGGTCCCCTGTTAGCCTGGTGGAATTCAACTGTTTACTATAGCTTCCCTGCCATCTTTTCCCATTCTTCTGTCTGTCCCACACACTTTTCTCCATTCTCCTGACTTTCCACTCTCTCTATCGTGTGCCCTTTCTTTTCCTTTCTCTTTTCCTCTCATTTTCTCTCTTACCCTGCAGGGAGACACTATTTGCTTAATAAATTCCCTTATGTGATTTCCCATGTCCAGCGTGGTTTCATGGAAATTCCCTTACACTGACCTCATGCTTCAGTTTCTTCAGGGGATGCACCAACAGCCTTGTCCCTGGATTGGAGTTTTCTTACAGTACAGTAAAGGTCTAAGCACCTATTATGAAATTAAATGTTTTGAAATTCGATACCAATTTGTCTTTTCACAATAGAGTTGTCCTGTAGCCAATGTGCCTTCAGTGTGACCCTTATGAACCTGAGTACTGGTATCTGATTGTCCTAGTCCCAACAGCTGTCCTCCCTCTCAGGCTGACCACAAATCACTGTCTTGGCTTTATCAATTGCTAGGATTTTGGACATTTCTTTCTTACAGTGGTTGCTATTTTATCTCCCTTCCCTATCCCTATCCTATAAACTTCATTATTTATCAGGTCAAACCTGCAACAGAAGTAAAGAAATGCTGTATTCTAACAGAAAATAATAATAAAAATTTAAGGTCTATAAAGTGATAACCTACTTTATATTCATACATCATCATAAACCAAGCTACAGAGTTAAACTGAGAAAATATGAAAAATTACTGATCACCACAGTTCATCCACATCCCATCTCCCTGTACCTCTCTATGCACAACTGCAACCTGTGGGCATCATGTGTGCTCATGGGATGTAAAAAATCATATAGTCTCATAACCAAATATATTTCCATTCCTTTTCATGGGAGACTTGGGTTCTGGTCTTGTTGTCAGGCACCCAAGACTACCTATTTTGATTAAAAAATTCACCATTTTGCCACTTATTACTTATGTGACTGTAGGTAAGTATGTGCATTAGTGTCTGTCTTCTTATCTACAATACTACACCACTTTTTTTCACAGGAACATAATGATGAGTAAGTAAATGAGTGTGGGGAAAGAGTAAAACCAAAGGGTGATTAGAAGGATTCTAGTTCCTTCAAGAATTGAAGAAGCTGTTCCAAAAGTCCAAGTGTACAAGCAGGTTGGCCTCCAGAAAACCAAGAATGTATTTCATCCACTAAAAGACTAAAAGGAATTTTGAACCTAAGGCCCAAAATAAGCTCTTAAGTAAGAATATCTTACTGACTATATTTATAGGTGTCTTCAACTAAAGAATTTTATTATTTATGGCTATAATGCTACTTAAATCATATGTTTCAAAAGTTACATTTATCCATCTTTTTCTTTCTCATTAAAATAAACAGAAGAGTAAAAATGTTTTTAAATCACCCACATCCTACCATCAACTGATAATTCTTTTCATTTTAATAAATATCTTTCTAGGCTTTTTTCAGATTAGCATTTTTAAAAACTTGAAACATATTATGATATACACACTATTTAGCAACTGACTTTTTCCATTAATAATGCTACAAACTTTTCACTGTATCAAACATTTCCCCTATATTCAAACTCTTAAAATTTCAACCAGAGGATATCATGAATTTATTCCAACTTATTTTATTCACATATGGAATACTGATTTTAAAAGGATATCATAGCAGGGAGCACTGTAGCAGTCCTATAATCCCAGTACTTGGGAGGTTGAGATAGGAGGATATCAAGTTTGAAGCCAGCTCCAGCAATTTAGGCCCTAAGCAACTTAGCAAGAGATTCTGTCTCAAAAAATAAAAAAGGGCTTGGGATGTAACTCAGGGGGTTAGCACTCCTGGGTCCAATCCCCGGTACCAAAACAAAACAAAACAAAAGGACACCAAGACTAATAAAAGAATGTAAGTATTGAACTTTTTGGTTCATTTTAGAACTCCCAGAGTCCAACTTTTATAAGAACTCTGATGTGTCAGTGGAATTCAATTAATGGGTAAATTAAAAACTTTAGAAAAAGAAAGCTAAGTATGTATAAGAAAATTCAATATTTTCAACGTTAGACTGTGACATCTGGAATACCAAAATTTTCTGTCCAGTGACAATACTTTAGATATACTAGGTTGCTAACAAATTTAAAGACAATCTCTGGATAACTGATGGATCAGTTACAAACTTCATTATTTATCAGGTCAAACCTGCAACAGAAGCAAAGAAATGCTGTATTTTAACAGAAAATAATAATAATAATTTAAGGTCTATAAAGTGATAACCTACTTTATATTCATACATCATCATAAACCAAGCTACAGAGTTAAACTGAGAAAATATGAAAAATACTGATCACCACAGTTCATCCACAACTGCAAGGAACTCTACAAAACATGAACATGATTTACTGCACTAGGAAGAAAATAAAAGCAAGAGAAATGTAGAAATTGCCTCTTGCTCTTAATAACCTGGTAGACTACTAACAGAATGGACTTTTAAAAATGATTACTCATCTTTAGCTCTTGAATGAATACTGACATGTCTTTCTAGTTCAAAATATTTATGGCAAAGATAGAGATTAGATGGCCAAATTTAGGAAAATGTGTAATAGAAATTGGACAAACCAAAAAAGCAATGAACAGTCAAGACATACAAGAATGTCATATGATCAATTACCTCTGAAGGACTTTTGCTCTCACTAATGATTGAACAAAAACTTAAATAAGAGACTATTTTCTACCTATAAAATTGGTGAAAATTAAAAAGAAAAAATATGTAAAAAATGAACACTATTACTCTTGGGAGGACAAATTTGGCAGTAATGTTAAAATTAAAATGCCCTCCCAGAAATCCTACTTTTATGAATTTCCCATAGACAAATAATAACCTAAAGCATAAAGTCATATGGGACAACCAGGTTCACTTGGCAGAAACATCATTTGTAACAGATAAAAGCTAGGTAATACCGAAAAGAATCTATAATACAGGGAATGGTTAAGTAAACTATGGCATGCTCATACTAAAAAATTGTACTAATTTTTTAAAATATCTTTGAGCAAGTACAGAAAATGATATGGAAAGATAAACCCTTAAATCACTTACTGGTAGTGTTCTCTGTGGTTATGGCTATTTCATGACAAGAGGTGAGGACCAAGTTCTCTTAAAGTCTTCTCTGTTGCTTGAATTTTCATTATAAATAAATAATTTTATTTACAACTCAATTCCTTCTCCACTACCAGTCTCATTCTTACTAGTTTCTGCAAGAGTACAGCTGTCCAACCAGATATTAAAATGTAAAAAAAGCACAGGTTTTTACTAAGTCAAGAATAAGTGCAAAAATGTCCTACAATATAAACCTTAATAGACAAGACACAGAAATGTATATCCAGACTGGGGCTCCGGGCGGCTGCCTGAGGAGGAGCTGCGTGGCGAGCTGTTTAGACCCAGAACGACCGCTTCTGAACACCGGGAGGTTGCCTGGAAGAAGAGGAGGAGCACGGGCGGGTCGATTGGTCTAGGAGTGACTGCATCAGAGTCACAGGCAGTTGCCAGAGGAGGAGCTGCGTGGCGAGCTGTTTGAACTCAGAACGACCGCTCCAGAACACTGGGAGGTTGCCCGGAGCGTGGCGGGTCGCTTGACCTAGGAGTGACTGCATCAGAGCCACAGACGGTTGCCAGAGGAGGAGGCGAGTGGTGAGTTGATTGGACTAAAAGTGACCGCTCCTGAACACCGGTGGCCTGCCTGGAGGAGAAGCGTGGTGGGTCACTTGTTCTCGGAGTCACCACTCCTGAACACCCGGGGGACTACTCCAAGGAGGAGAGGAGGAACAGGGTGGGTCACTTGGACTCAGAGTGATGGCCTAGGGCTACGGGCGGTTGGCGGGAGGAGGAGACACAAAGTGAGTTGCTTGGACTCCTAGTGACTGCGTCGGAAACACGGCCGCTGTCCGGAGGAGGAGGTGTGTGGCGGGTCTCTGGGTATCGGAGCTATAGTACGGGGCTCCAGGTGGTGGCTCAGAGGAGGGGCCGCATAGCCAGGCAATTAGGTGCAGAGCAGGGTCCCAGGAGCTAGGTGGTTTCTTGCTGGAAGAGCCGCACAGAGACACCCCTAGGGGCGGAGCGAAGTTTCTAGGACTGCGGGCAGATTCTCTGGGAGAGGCAGCCTAAGGAGACTCGGCTGCGAAGGGTGAGGCTTCCAGGTCCAGGAAGAGGAGGTGAGGAGGTAGGTCCAGGCCCCTGGGGCCGTTACAGAGGAAGACAGCCCAGCCCAGGTGGTAGTTGTAGATTGAGGGGAATCTCTAGGAGGGGAACCGACCAGCGAGACGTTCCCACCGAGTGAGTCTTCCCTGCCGGGGGAGGTTTTCCCTCAGGGATGGTAAAACCAGAGACACAGGCACAAACAGGACTTGCCTCAGCCCACAGTCTAGGTCCCCATTGGATGACCATTGGTCAACATGTGGAGGCACCTCTGCCCACTAGCAGGAAATATACACCACTTGAGTGTCACCACCCCTAGAGAGGCAGCCTCTTCATGGAGCTCTGCATTATCAACTTCCTCCAAGACTTCAAGCTACTGAAGGATAAGAGGGGATATACTAGCAATCTTCAGGGACATTATAAGTCGATAGAGGAAATCTGCAATATCTTAATGACCCACTGATTCCTGAACAATATGAGAAAACAAGGGAAGAAAATGCCCCAAACAAATCTAGATGTTACATCAATAAAATCCAACGACAGCATGGCAGAAGAAATGACAGAAAGGGAGTTCAGAATGTACATAATTAAAATGATTAGGGAAGCAAACGATGAGATGAAAGAGCAAATGCAGGCATTGAACGATCGCACCAATCGACAGTTAACAGAGCAAATACAGGAAGCAAAAGATCATTTCAATAAAGAGTTAGAGATATTGAAAAAAAACCAAACAGAAATCCTTGAAATGAAGGAAACAATAAACCAAACTAAGAACTCCATAGAAAGCATAACCAATAGGAGAGAACACCTGGAAGATAGAACTTCAGATATTGAAGACAAAATATTTAACCTCGAAAACAAAGTTGAACAAACACAGAAGATGGTAAGAAATCATGAACAGAATCTGCAAGAACTATGGGATATCATGACAAGGCCAAATTTGAGAATTATTGGGATTGAGGAAGGCTTAGAGAAACAAACCAAAGAAATGAACAATCTATTCAATGAAATAATATCAGAAAATTTCCCAAATCTGAAGAATGAAATGGAAAATCAAGTTCAAGAGGCTTATAGGACTCCAAATACACAAAATTACAACAGACCCACACCAAGGCACATTATAATGGAAATACCTAATATACAAAATAAAGACAGAATTTTAAAGGCTGTGAGAGAAAAGAACCAAATTACATTCAGGGGGAAACCAATACGAATATCAGCAGATTTTTCAATTCAGACCCTAAAAGCAAGAAGGGCCTGGAACAACATTTTTCAAGCTCTGAAAGAAAATGTATGCCAACCAAGAATCTTATACCCAGCAAAACTTACCTTCAAATTTGATGATGAAATAAAATCATTCCATGATAAACAAAAGCTAAAAGAATTTACAAAAAGAAAGCCAGCATTACAGAACATTCTCAGCAAAATATTTCATGAGGAAGAGATAAAAAACAAAGAAGCAAATCAGCAAAGGGAGGAATTATCCTGAAGGAACTGTCAAATAAAGGAGGAACCAAGATGTGTCAAAAATTTTAAATATGAACCAAATGACCAGGAATACAAATCATATCTCAATAATAACCCTGAATGTTAATGGCCTGAATTCATCAATCAAAAGACATAGACTGGCAGATTGGATTAAAAAGAAAGATCCAACAATATGTTGCCTGCAAGAGACTCACCTCATAGAAACAGATTCCCATAGACTAAAGGTGAAAGGATGGGGAAAAACATACCATGCACATGGACTCAGCAAAAAAGCTGGAGTATCCATTCTCATTTCAGATAATGTGAACTTCAAGTCAATGTTAGTCAGAAGGGATAAAGAAGGACATTTCATACTGCTTAAGGGAAGCATAAATCAGCAAGATATAACAATCATAAACATCTATGCCCCAAACAATGGCTCATCCATGTATGTTAAACAAATCCTTCTCAATTTTAGAAACCAAATAGACCATAACACGATAATACTAGGTGATTTTAACACGCCTTTCTCACCATTGGACAGATCTTCCAAACAAAAATTGAACAAAGAAACCATAGATCTCAATAACACAATCAATAATTTAGACTTAACAGACATTTATAGAATATACCATCCAACCAAGAGCGAATACACTTTCTTCTCAGCAGCACATGGATCCTTCTCTAAAATAGACCACATATTATGCCACAAAGCTAATGTCAGCAAATACAAGAAGATAGAGACACTACCTTGTATTCTATCAGATCATAATGGATTGAAGTTAGAAATAAATGAAAGAGTAAAAAACAGAAACTACTCCAACACCTGGAGATTAAACAATATGCTATTATATGATGAATGGATAACAGAAGATATTAGGAAGGAAATTAAAAAATTCTTAGAGGTAAACAAGAACAAAGAAACATCATATCAAAATCTCTGGGACACTATGAAAGCAGTACTTAGAGGAAGATTTATTTCATGGAGCGCATTTAATAAAAGAAGTAAAACTCAAAAAATAAATAACCTAACACTACAGCTCAAAGCCCTAGAAAAAGAAGAACAGACCAACACCAAAAGTAGTAGAAGACAAGAAACAGTTAAACTCAGAGCTGAAATCAACAAAATTGAAACAAAAGAAACAATACAAAAAATTGACAAAATAAATAGTTGGTTCTTCAAAAAAATAAACAAAATTGATAAACCTTTAGCCACACTAACAAAGAGAAGACGAGAGAAAACCCAAATCACTAAAATTCAGAATGAACAAGGAAATATCACAACAGACATGACTGAAATACAAAACATAATTAGAAGCTATTTTGAAAACCTATACTCCAACAAAATAGAAAATTTCGAAGACATCAACAGGTTTCTAGAGACATGTGAATTGCCAAAACTGAACGAGGAGGACATACACAATTTAAATAGACCAATTTCAGGTAATGAAATAGAAGAAGTCATCAAAAGCCTACCAACAAAGAAAAGTCCAGGACCACATGGGTTCTCAGCCGAGTTCTACAAAACCTTTAAAGAAGGGCTCATTCCAATACTTCTCAAAGTATTCCATAAAATAGAAGAGGAAGGAACCCTCCCAAACTCATACTATGAAGCCAATATTACCCTGATACCTAAACCAGACAGAGACACATCAAGCAAACAAAATTTCAGACCAATATCCTTAATGAACATCGACACAAAAATTCTCAACAAAATTTCAGCAAATCGCATACAAAAACATATTAAAAAGATAGTGCACCATGATCAAGTGGGTTTCATCCCAGGGATGCAAGGTTGGTTCAACATCAGGAAATCAATAAATGTAATTCACCATATCAATAGACTTAAAGTCAAGAATCACATGATTATTTCAATAGATGCAGAAAAAGCATTTGATAAAATACAGCACCCCTTCATGCTCAAAACACTAGAAAAAATAGGGATAGTGGGAACATTCCTTAAGAGTGTAAAGGCCATCTACGCTAAGCCCATGGCTAATATCATTATAAATGGTGAAAAACTGAAAGCATTCCCTCTAAAAACTGGAACAAGGCAGGGATGCCCTCTTTCACCACTTCTATTCAATATCGTCCTTGAAACTCTAGCCAGAGCAATTAGACAGACCAAAGAAATTAAAGGGATACAAATAGGAAAAGAAGAACTCAAACTATCGCTATTTGCTGATTATATGATTGTATACTTAGAGGAACCAGCAAATTCCACCAGAAAACTTTTAGATATCATAAGTGAATTCAGTAAAGTAGCGGGATATAAGATCAATGCACATAAATCTAAGGCATTTTTATACATAAGCGATGAATCTTCAGAAAGAGAAATTAGGAAAACTACCCCATTCACAATAGCTTCGAAAAAAATAAAATACTTGGGAATCAATCTCACAAAAGAGGTGAAAGACCTCTACAATGAGAACTACAGAGCACTAAAGAAAGAAATTCAAGAAAACCTTAGAAGATAGAAAGATCTCCCATGTTCTTGGATAGGCAGAATTAATATTGTCAAAATGGCCATACTACCAAAAGTGCTATACAGATTCAATGCAATTCCAATTAAAATCCCAATGATGTACCTTACAGAAATAGAGCAAGCAATTATGAAATTCATCTGGAAGAATAAAAAACCCAGAATAGCTAAAGCAATCCTCAGTAGAAAGAGTGAAGCAGGGGGTATCGCAATACCAGATCTTCAACTCAACTACAAAGCAATAGTAACAAAAACGGCATGGTATTGGTACCAAAATAGAAAGGTGGATCAATGGTACAGAATAGAGGACACGGACACAAACCCAAATAAATACAATTTTCTCATACTAGACAAAGGGGCCAAAAATATGCAATGGAGAAATGATAGCCTCTTCAACAAATGGTGCTGGGAGAATTGGAAATCCATATGCAACAGAATGAAACTAAACCCATATCTCTCACCATGCACGAAACTAAACTCAAAATGGATTAAGGATCTCGGAATCAGACCAGAGACCTTACATCTTATTGAAGAAAAAGTAGGTCCAGAGCTTCAACCTGTCGGCTTAGGACCAGACTTCCTCAACAGGACTCCCATAACACAAGAAATAAAAGCAAGAATTAATAACTGGGATAGACTCAAACTAAAAAGTTTTCTCTCAGCAAAGGAAACTATCAGCAATGCGAAGAAAGAGCCTACAGAGTGGGAGAAAATCTTTGCCAATCATACTTCAGATAGAGCACTAATCTCCAGAATCTATAAAGAACTCAAAAAACTCTACACCAAGAATGCAAATAATCCAATCGACAAATGGGCTAAGGAAATGAATAAACACTTCACAGAAGAAGATCTACAAGCAATCAACAAACATATGGAAAAATGTTCAACATCTCTAGTAATAAGAGAAATGCAAATCAAAACCACCCTAAGATTCCATCTCAACCCAATTAGAATGGCGATTATCAAGAATATAAGCAATAACAGGTGTTGGCGAGGATGTGGGGAGAAAGGTACACTCATACATTGCTGGTGGGGCTGCAAATTAGTGCAGCCACTCTGGAAAGCAGTTTGTAGACTCCTTAGAAAACTTGGAATGGAACCACCATTTGACCCAGCTATCCCACTCCTTGGCCTATACCCAAACGACTTAAAATCAGCATATTACAGAGATACAGCCACATCAATGTTCATAGCTGCTCAGTTCAAAATAGCCAGACTGTGGAACCAACCTAGATGTCCTTCAATTGATGAATGGATAAAGAAATTGTGGCATATATATACAATGGAATATTACTCAGCCATAAAGAATGATAAAATTATGGCATTTGCAGGCAAATGGATGAAACTGGAGAATATCATGCTAAGTGAGATAAGTCAATCTCAAAAAACCAAAGGAAGAATGATATCGCTAATAAGTGGATGATGATACATAATGGGGGGGTGGGAGGGGTTAGTGTTGGGGTTGGAGTTGGGTTTAGGGAGGGGGGCAAGAATGGAGGAAGGAAGGACTGTATAGAGGGAGGGGAGGGGTGGGAGGGGTGGGGGAGAAGGGAAAAAATGGCAGAATGAATCAAACAACATTACCCTATGTAAATTTATGATTACACAAATGGTATGCCTTTACGCCATGTACAGGCAGAGAAACAACATGTATCCCATTTGTTTACAATAAAAAATAAAATAAAAAGAAATGTATATCCAAACCACGCAGCAGATGTGATCTATATGAAAACATACCCCAGGTTAGAAATTAATGTATATAAAAACACAAACAGCAGATGATCATATAGCTTTCAGTACATATATATTTTACAGGACTTCTGTTATTAAAAAAATACCTGGTATAAATATCCTGTTTAATACATATGATACACTTATCAAGAAAATTTCTTGACACTTTGTTCTAGTTTTGAACAATATATATTTGTACTTTCTAAAGCATTTTTCCTTCCATCTTATCGCATTTACCTTCAAAAAATTCTGAGGGAAGTATGGCAGGAATATCACTGTCACAGTGTTAATTAAAGCTGAGCAACCAGGATATTGCTTTCAATAAAGAGGAGGGATACAAAGTTTAATAAGAAAATCTTGAGGATTCAAAGAACTCTTTTTTTTTTCTCATGAATTATGTATGACATCCCAATTTGACCCTTGCCCAACTGAACAGAAACAATATTGGATATCCAGAATCAGAATTTTAAAACTAATTCTACTAGTAAACAGGAACTTCTTTTAAAGTATTGTAAATATACAAGTATTATCATTAAAGGCAGTAACATGCTCACAAGTTTCATTTTCATCAGTGAACCTGAATTCTCAGTGACCTACATCAACACCTGTGAGGAAACAGCACTGTTCTCTACCACTCCCAATTCCTACAAGCAGCAAAAAGTAAAGTTTTCATAGTTTAACTTGTTCTAGTGACCAAGCTATGGCACCAAACCAGCTTTAATCTCTCCCAATTTAATTAAACTTCCTTCCAATAAATATAGCTTAAAGAAGCATTTTTACTTATATTATCAAAGTTAAGACACAAAAATCTCTCCCCAAGAACTTATAATTCAAAATTAAAATTTTATTTGAGAAAATAAGTGTCCTGCGCACTGAAAATATTCACATCTAAAAAGCTCAAAAAACCAATCTTGGAGGTTAATTTAAAACATACACACGATCTTAATTTGGAAGGGTTTAGGAAGCTGGAACCAAACAAATTTCTCAAATGCCCCAAAATAAGTATCTAGGGACTTCAGACTGCAAAAAAGGGCTGATGCAACACTAGGGTTAGTCTAGTAATGCCACAATTCCTAAGTCTTTCAAAATGTACTTTTCAAAGCAGTCATATACATATATGGGATGAAAATGTCTCACCCAAAATGTAAATTTGGTCTTTATCAACAAAGAGTAACAAAAATTCATACAGAAACAATTAAATAACCATATCCAAAAAAAGTGATTAATGTACTAATCAATTGTGGCATGATACTAGGCCTTCCCCTTGTTCTCATTTTAAATTTCAGGACAAAAGACATGCTTATTAAATATGAATACAGCAAAATCTGTATTTTTTGTTTTCTTTTGTGGTACTGGGGATCAAACTCAGGGCCTTGTGCTTGTGAGGCAAGCACTCTACCAGCTGAGCTATCTCCCCACCCCAAAACCTGTATTTTGGGTGACAAAATCAAGACTCAGAAAGATTTCAAAAAACTGATTCAACAAGCTGAAACAAACAAACCCTAACAACAAGCTGCACATTTAAGTTCAGTCAATTGTGCAAATAAATAGGGGTCCCAACTTGTCTTGACTGTTGTAACACAGTAAACTTCAGACAATACTGAGATTCACACAGCTGTATTCAAGTACACATTAAACAGTGGAAGATAGCTCCTCTTTTTTAGTTTCTGCTTCCCCCTCACCAACTTCTGTCAGCTGTCACCTCTTAGGTTATCATTTTTTTTGGTCCCACTTCCAATTTGCTGATTCTAATCTATTGACAACTCTAGGAAAACCAGACAAGCAAGCAGGAACTGTGTACAAGTAACGGAAGGGCCCAGAAAGTTTTACAAGGTTTGCTACGCAGATCTTAATTTTACAGACACCTTTTGCTTTTTTTTTTCAATCATTTCTCGCTCTACTACAGGTGCCTGCAACTACAGAACACAGGTCCTCTATAGGTGATTTATTTCAATGGCATATGCAAATCAAGGAAGACAATAAGCTCTATGGTTAGATATTGGTCAGACTGTGTCTGGAATACTGTTTGCAGTTCAAAGAAACAGCTATGACATATAAAGAAAAAAGACCAATTGGTGAGGAAGTTAAGAGGTCTTGCTATATTATATTAGGTCAAATAAAAGTGCTGGGATGTTTAACCTTACATCCTTTGAAAATGGAACAGGTCTTGGCAGAGCAGGGTTGGCAGGAGAGCCACCATCAGAAAGTCTGAAGAGCTACAGGGAGGAGAGGCCAGACTTGATATTCACTTCCCAATTGGGATGAAGTGTGAACAACAGTTAAGAATTAAGGGAAAGCAGATTCTGGGTTACAGAAGACAAATATTTAAAATGTCCAACAGTAAAAGAGTTTCTTTTCTAGGCAGCAAGCTACTTAACCTGAAATGCACTTAATGTTGAAGTCTCATTTTTTTGGGTGGTGTAGAAAGAATCCCTGTACCAGTTAAATTTTATTCTTTTGGGGGACCGAACCCAGGGTGCTTTACCACAGTGCTACATCCCCCAACCTCTTTGTAAATATTTTGAGACAGGATCTGGACTAGTTGCTTAGGTCCTCTCCAAAATGCTGGGGCTGGACTTCAACTTGCCATCATCCTCCTGCCTCAGCCTCCTGAGTAGCTGGGATTTCATTCTTCAAACTCTGCCAAAACAAAGCAGTGTAACAGAAATTTGTTTGCAACTGATTATCTGTAATACACCACAATTCATTTTGGTACAAAACTGGAATAAAACACTGAATGCTACCAAGATATGAGTTTAGATTAACATATCAAACCTAATTATGCCAGTAAAATGATTCAGAATTACCTCCTAAACAGAAAATGGCAAAACCATACAACTAAATGATAAAAGAAAAGAGCAGGGCTGGGGAGGGAGCGGGGCTGGGGAGGTAGCTCAGTCGGTAGAGTGCTTGCCTTGCAAGCACAAGGCCCTGGGTTTGAACCCCAGCACCACAAAAATAAAAAAGAATACATATTACACTTGAATGCCTTTAAAACACAAATCTCTAGAATTAAAGTATCTTTCACTGTAAATCCAAAGATTCAACCCATAGGACTCTTCAATCTGAAAATAAAATTATGCCATTTATGCAAGGGAGTCTTTGCAGTTCCTACAACCCTAAGTAAGGTTTTTTAAATTGCAGGAAAAAAACTACGTCTCCTGAATCCCAATGATCATTCATACTAAGTGTCCTCATTGTGCCAGGACCCCACAGATACAGTTGCAACAACTCTTATAACTAAAGAAACAAGAAAAAGAAATTGAAAATTTTTTCAACAGAGTCTGGCCTCTCCTCCCTGTAGCTCTTCAGACTTTCTGATGGTGGCTCTCCTGCCAAACCTGCTCTGCCAAGACCTGTTCCATTTTCAAAGGTCGTACAGTTAAACATCCCAGCACATTTACTTGACCTAATTTCCATCATTGAAAATTGCAGGGTACAGAATGTATTAGTAATAGACTGGTTAGTTTGCCCTCATAAAATTTTTGGATGGTTTCATTCCCCACCTATATACTGTGCATTTTGTTTTTATGAAAGTCAAAGGAAACTTATCTTAAATTTCATGAAAAAATGTTTCCAGAAACTGTTTCTCTAATATCAATTGTTCCATGTTAATAAGGTAAGTGAGGGATATTTTCACACTAATATATATATAATATGTATATATAATATATATATATAATATATATATGTATATATGTAAACTTTATTAAGAAAACTACCTTGAACTTTATAAATATAGTAACTTTCCCAGGTAGACTCAATAAGGTTGGTAGGTGTTTGATTCTGTACAAGAATTATGCTACTGGACATACTAAAAGGATATGTTTACAGCTCCATTTTACCTATTGTAAAATATTATATATCAGAATGCTGCATTTTCTCTAGGTTTTTACAGATAGATCCCTTATTTCCACCCTTAAACGTATCTACCATAAAGTCTGAAAGCCAAAGTCTCTCTGTGTATTAACTGATGCATAATACTGAGTTCATGACAGCAACTTCCTTTTCCCCCTACTTGCTGCTTCTTATTCTTTTATTTTAAAAGGAGGGGGAGTGGAAACACACACACACACACACATGCACACACACAGAACCACTTCAGTCACCTCAATTCTTGTTTTATACTCATTCCAATTTCTCTTCAGCTGCAGTCTCTTTTCTTTTTATCTTCAAGTCATTGTTTCTTGTTTGCATCAGTGATAATTTTTTTAACCTAGACATTCTGTTGGCTTTTTTACAATGTGAAGAGAGTATAATTATGCCCCAGATGATTATATTTTGTTTTCATTCCAGCAGCACCTCTGCCTCCTCTCCATATTCCCCTCAAACATTTGCCCTGAATGTTCACATCACTTTAATCTCCAACATGAATCAAACACCCCTCCTATTACTCCCTCCCCCTTGACTAAGGGTGACTCATGACTCTCTTTCTTACTGAGAATGGTAACAAAAATGATGACAATCTTGAAGTCATAATGGTCATTAGTTTCAATTCTCATCAAGAATAAACTTGTTTTAAGTTTCTTCAGAGCTCAAAATCCCTAATAATCTTAGGTGTCCTCTCAGGG
>NW_025920455.1:0-33533 GCF_902686445.1 Sciurus carolinensis
GAGTACTGAAATGAGATTGATACAATATAAATGTTGCAGAATCATTAATTAAAGCATGAGAAAATGAGAAAGAGAGAGAAAAGTTGAAAGGGAGAAAAGTATTCTGAGTTGTAGTGATACCGCCGTTTACCGGTGACGAGTTCTGCTCCTTCTAATGTTGAAGATTGAACACTAGAGAAGCATGCCAAGGCAAGCACATTAAGCAGGTTTTATTTAAAGATAATAATTCAGACTTCTCCCAGCAGGAGGAAGGGGCCCATGACTGATGTTCTAAAGTCCAAAGAAGTGAGCACAACCTACATTTTTATAGGTTAAAGTCTCTTTTGTTCTCCAGTTCTCTCCCCCCTTATCTCTCCTTCCTGCCTACATGACTAGGCCTGGTTTGCATTAAGTGAGAAGCCATGGGCAGGGGAGGGCCAGGGTGATTCAGGCAGATAAGGGCCCAGGGGGCATCAATTAGCAGCCCCTTGTTTGCAGTCCTTGATAAAGCAGGTAATTTTGGTAATCAATGGGCTCCAGAGATCTTTGACATTCCATTCTTCCAGGGGCAGTCTCCAACTTCCAGAGGCAGATGGCTTTATGGCCTTCTACACTAACTACCTGTCCTTAATTCTGGCTTCAGTAGCCCAGGAGAAATTTAAAATGGACACTTTATTTCCTTGAGTTTGAAACTGGTCTCCCACTGCGCCTTTCTTCATTTACATTTCAATGTAACCCTTGACTGAGATCTGAATCTGAAAGGGGCTAAAATGTTCTAGCAGAAACTTATTCTTAGGGCCTTTTAATTTAGGTTTGGAGGCACTTGAGCCTGCAGAAAGAACTGAGAAGTGAGAAAGAAAAGACTTGAAAATAAGGAATCCCTTTCCTTCTGCCTGCTTACTCACGGAAGCTGTGTGCCATTACACAAATGGATTTTGATGACTTTAAGTACCGGAGGTCGGGCAAACAGTTCCCAGGGTGGAATCTGCCAGATTGGAGGATCCAGATTCCTTGGTGGAGACTTATGCAACTGAGTCTGTGGCCAGGGCGTTCTGAGGCCAGAGTACTGGGCTGGAGATGAGGGACAGCACATTGATCATGTCATCACACAAAAATCAATGTGGGGCCAGGCAAAAGCTGAGAAGAGTTGAGGACCTGATATCAGGATTTTTGAGTACGAGTGCATGAGCACGAGATGAGCCTCAACCCCGAGAGAGATCTCCACCATAAAATCAGGAATCCACCCAGCAGATAAAACCAAATATAGGGGTCTGCCATAATTATAAATCGGCCTAGGGGAACCGGCCTACTCAACAACCTGAAGTCCAGTGATAAATGCACAGCAGAGCGTCCAGGTAGAATGGAAGGTGGGGCCGTATCCAGGGGCACTGGGGGGGTCAGATGGGGTTCCACTCCCTTAAGATACAGTGGAAGATCCCATCCCAAATCTCACCACCAATGTAAGGAATTTCCACAGAACCACGCTGGACACAGAAAATTACATAAGGGAGTTTATTAAGCAAACAGTGTCTCCCTGCAGGGTAAGAGAGAAAATGAGAGGAAAAGAGAAAGGAAAAGAAAGGGCACACGCTAGAGAGAGTGGAAAGTCAGGAGGATAGAGAAAAGTGAGTAGAACAGACAGAAGAAGAATGGAAAAAGATGGTGGGGAAGCTACAGTAAAACAGTTGAATTCCGCCGGGCTAACAGAGGACCAATATCAGAGAAGGATACTTGCAAACCGACTGATGAACCAATAGCTAGACAGGATGTTCACAGATTGACAAGTGATTGGGAGGTGGGGAAAATTACTACACCTGATGGGCAGGGGAGCAGCTTTATACGTTACACTTGGTGTGACATGTTTAATAATATATTAATATTAAATATTAATATATTAATATTAACATTTAATATTAAATATTTATTAATATATTAATTTTTTACCACAACTCCTATGTGGTAAAGAGTTGCTCTCTTTTGATTCCTATTGCTCCTAAACAATGTACCATGTAAACAGTAATTGTGTGGATGTTAGCAACCATTCTTTAGTTTGTACATAGGTAAGGGTCATTTTGACCCACTTCCCCCTCTGTCGATGATCTCATGATGTTAATGTGTAATTTTGAATCATAGCAGCAGACACTTAAGATTGATGTGATTTTTTTGTATAAGAACCCCTACAACACTGTGGTCGGGGCTGTTCTCCCAATAACCATTTTTTAGGGCATTGTGTGAGACAGTCAGATGGCAAGCTTCATAAAGACCCTCAGATTTGGACTTCTCAGTGGTGATGGGTCTGTTCTTAAGTTGTGCTCCATACAAATTAAATGGAAATTTTGGAGTTGATAAGTACAATAATTAAAAATAAAAACAAATCAATTAGAGGAACTCAATAGTAGATTTGAATTTGCAGAAGAAAGAATCAAACTTCAAAATATGATTAGAGATTTTGTCAGCTGAAGAACAGAGAGAATAATAGGAAAGAGACATGTGAGATCCATTAAACATAGCAGCAGCTGCAAATGAGAGTTCCAGAAGGAGAGGACAGGGAGAACAGGGAAGGAAAAATATTAAAACAAATGATGGCTTTAAAACAAATTGCACATTGATTTAAAAGTAATAACCAAACCATACAAGGATGCTCAGCAAACTCCAAGGAGGATAAATGTAAATAGAAACCCAAGAGGAAAGATATAATAAAAAAGCTTGAAGTCAAAGATAAGGAGGAAATCTTAAAAGCAGGTAGAGATAAATGGTTTGTTACTTCCAAGCAAAACCCACTGAGGTTAGTAGCTGACTTCTCAGCAGAAGCAAATGAGACCAGACATTGGTAGGACAACCTTTCAAAGTGGTCAGAGCAAACAAACCTTCATCCAAGAAGCCTACCTCTGGCAAAGCTCTCTTTGAGAAATGAAGATAAAATAAAGATTTTTACAGATAAACTATCAGCAAGAGAAATTGTTTCTAGCCAACTGTCCTTACAAGAAATATTATAGACAGTTCTTCAGGTTGAAAGCACATGACTCCAAATGGCAGTCTGAGCACACAAGAGAAAACAAAGAGTATCAGTAAATAACCAACCAAGGAATTGAGAGCACAGGGCAAGTGGCCTATTCAAAAAATGGGAGAGCAATTCAACATTCGGAATCACAGCTAAGCTCAACTACCTAAGAGAGAAGCTGCTGGGGCTCTAGCTGGTAGGATCTTTTGGTGTTTTTAATGAATTTCCAGAGGCAAAGTATGACTAGCTTGAGAGTCACAACTCTTCAGGCCAAGACTTAAGGAGGCTCCCACTTTTGTCGGTTTTATCTTGTGGAATTCCAGCAGTTTCTCACTCTGAAAATGGGAGAGAAATTCCCCCTTGGCAGAAAAGAGAAAAAGTAACCATTTTGAAACACATCCAGAGCATTCCTGTAACAAATGTCAGTCTTCCAAAAGAAACACTTTGCATAGCAGTATCTGATCTGGAACAGAACAGTTGGCCAGCCCTTGTTCCCTCCAGCCTTCCAGTGTTATGCAGGGAAGAAGGAAAACTAGCTGAGAAGTGCTTCTCATGGCTCAGTCCAGGGACTCTGACCCACCAAAAATGGAAATGTGATAATCAGAGGTTACAGAATCCTTCCTAAATGCTTTCCACCATAGCAGCAGAGCTCAGTGCAGATCTTTAAATTTCTCTTTTCTACCTCCAGATGTTTCTTACTTCAGATCTCAATTCTCCAAATGTTCTTAGCATCCAGTATTTATTTTCTTTCACTTACAAAATTCATTTTAAATATTAATTCTCAAAGAATTTCTAATGTGTGACATTAACATACAGAATCTCTCTTTCACCAGGTCTCCCATCTGTACTTTGGGAGCTCTTTAAGATACAGATGACTGCACTCCAGTCAGTTGCCCTCCCATCTGCTGCATGGAGCCCTTGGCAGGCTCTCACCTCAGAGCCCAGATGCTCTTCCCTTTTCCTTACACAGTGCCTTACTCCACTTTCCAATCATCCTGTAATGCCAGGAGCCTGCTGTGACCACCCGAGTTAAGACAGCAGTCTGGTACTCCCATAACTTCCCAGGAGCAAGTGCCAGAATGAGCCCTGGTCTGGCATGCCGTGGATCTCCTCTCTAGTTAGCATCTCTGCTTATGTGCTAAGGGTAAAGCTGCATGGGGCAGGGCATTTTCTCCAATGTGTCCAGGGGGCTGATTCCCAGGGTGTGGAGCAATGCTGGTGGATAGTAAGACCACAGAAGACTATTTTGTAGAAGAAAAGTTGTGATTTTAACTATAAATATGAAATGCACTTTCTTATGTTATGTATGCATGTGTGTAATGTGTGTGTTTGTGCGTGTGTGCACATCCTATCTTGTCCCAGCAATATCTTTTGAAAACCATACTCACACATGAACACACAGGCACACATGTTCCACAGTATTGGTCTGAAAGATCTTCCTCATGTGGCTTGTACAGGATCAAAGACCCACTAGCTGGAGTGGTCATGCCACCTGTGCTGCTTCCTGTGCTGTCAAAGTCACCAGCTCACACCAGCAGCTTATACTCACCTAGTAGCAGGAAGACAGTAAGAATGAACCATCAGAAAACATGAACTCAGGCAGGACAGAAACATGGAAAAAGGAAACTTCCAATCACTGCTCTCAAAATATGTACGTGTGTGAATCAATAGTGCTAGACCTTGCTCAGACATCATTGATAATAAGGTTTGAATTTAATAATATTAAAACAATGAGATAGAAATTTGAAGTTAAAATTGTGAAAATATTTTATTAAAAACTTTGCTCCACGTTTTGAAGATATCCATATTCATCTGTTTTGGATTTTTGAGAATTTCTGGAAAAGAAACAGTCAAATCACTTTTATGACTGATATAATTCTGTGCACTTGGTTGTTTTTAGATAGCAAGAAAGCCCACCTGTTTAAGGAGACATAACATTACACTGTGCTTATGTCCCACTTTTTCTTTCCCCACTCATCTCTTGATGGACACTGAGGCTGATTCTTGGCTACTGTGAACACAGAAGAGCAGACATCTCATCAACATAATAGTGCTGTTGTGAACACAGAAGAGCGGACAATTCCTGAACATAATGAATTCTCTGCACTGGACACATCCTAGAGTAAAAGTGTTAGACCATGTGGTAGCAATATTTTTAACATTCTGCAGAACCTCCAAACTGTTTTCCATAACTGGCTACTAATTTAGACTTCCTCTAGCAGTGTAGGGTTCCCCTTTACTGTCATCCTCTCAAACACTTGTTTTCTTTTTTCTTTCTTATAATGATAATTCTAACAGATGTGAGGTGATATCTCATTATGGTTTTAATTTGCATTTCACTGATCAGTATTGAGGCTGAACATTTTTTCACATACTTGTCAGTCATGTGTATGTCTTCTTTTTAGACACATCTATTCAGATCCTGTGCCCATATTAACATGAATGTTGTGTTTTACAAGGAGATATGTATACTAATTTTATCATAGAATTTAAATAAAAGTTATACAATTGATTACCAAGACCAACACTACTGTTCTCCAGTAAATAACTGAGATGATCAAACATGGCTTTTTTATTCTACTGACTTATACTATAGAAGTAAAAAAGAAAGCAACAACAGTTGGTTACCACCTTGGAAAAGGTGATTTACTTCAGAAAGGACATTTTGTTAGTCACTCTAAACAAGTAATCTTCATAAAACTGAGTTTTGAAGTGAAGGTCTCAGTCACATGGTCCACTCATCTGTCTTCATGCACCAAACTTCAGATATAGAAAGTTTAAAAATACACTATGGATCACCTAGTCCTTGGGTCAATAAAAATAAAGTGCAGCACCAATTCAGAAACCTCATTAGCAACATCAGGTTGGATCTAGAATTCCTCTATAACACTGAACTCAAAGGCTGCCTAAGCCTCCTGTGGGAATCAGCTCTGGTTCCTGACTACTACCAGTAGTTGTGGTGCCCTGGGAAACTGAACAATCTCTTTAATTCTGTTCAGTGAAATTGGATAATATGAATATTAATACTCTAGGGAGGAAAGGGAAAAGATAAATTAAGAAAATTTCTGAAAATATACAGTTCAGTATTTGGAACCAAATAACAGGATCATCATTAGCATTGTTACTATTATTGTTATTATAATTACCGAGAATCTGGGAACTCACAACCTCCCTACTTGCACACCACTTGCTTGCTGAGAGGAGCCCACTGACCAACAGTCCTTCCAGGTGGGCCCCACAAAGCCCACACTCCTTCCCTCAGATGCTCCCTGGAATCCTTCAATAGAAAATACTGTGACTAATTTTATAAGCCCAACTGGTAGACAGACTAATCATGGGAGATGTGGGCTTGTTGCCATTATATAAAAATATATCTTGAAATTTACAATAAAGAAACACACTGCATATTTCAGGAGATAGAAAATTATACTGATTTATATCAAGTTATTTGTTATAACACTCTACCAATTTGCTTTTTAAAACAAAAAAAAACCTTGTTTTAAACTTGTTTTAAAATTTGTGGATTAAAAACTGGAAAATAAATGTATTTGGTTCACAATTGTTTGTAAGGGGAAGTGATAACTTTAATATACTTGATACATTATTTTGCCAGTAAGAGCATTACTGTAAAATGTATTTTCATCATGACTGGAGTGTTTCAGAATTACATTATTAATATCAGACAGTGCTCAATCTCACTGTTCCTAAAGATTTCTGTTTTTAGAGCAGTTTTAGATTTATGGGAAAATTGAGAGTAAGGTACAGAGGCTTCCTGTCTATCTCCTACATCACAATGTGCATAGCCTTCCCCATTATTGACATCCTCCACCATAGTGGTGCAGTCTTTATAATTAATGACCCTACATAGACACATCAAAATTGTCCAAAGTCCATAATTTATGTAAGCTTCTCTCTTGGTGTTGTGCATTCTATACAAGTATATTATTAAAGAAGGCATAGGATTTTTGACAAGGTACTATGATGAAGAGATCTCACCTGAATAAGTGGTAAGGAGATTTACTTTACTCTTACTAGTCTACTTAGCCACATGATATTTCACCCTATCACAGAGATAATATGAATAAATATGGAGAATATTAAAACTAATTGGCCAAAACAAAACACTCCAAGATATTTAAAGCATATGAAATTGAATATACATTCAAACTACTATGTATATATGCACATGTGTGTATACACATATATATTTTTTAAAGTAATAATTAAAATTTTATTTAAATTAAGTACTTCATTGTAAGTCTCTGAAAAGTTTAAACTTCATAATAAGCACTTCAAAATTTGCAGTTCACTTATAAAGAAAAAGATCAAATTTCTTAAACAAAAAAAAAACACATTAAATTGTTAATACTCTAGGAAATTCCATTTTATAAGTCACCACTTCTTGAAATTTGTGGGTCAAAACCCATTTTAACACAATTAGTTGTAGATGGACACAGTATTTTATTAATTAATTAATTCATTCATTGATTTAATGTGGTGCTGAGGATTGAACCCCATGCCTCACACATGCTAGGCAAGTACTTTACGAATGAGCTACAATCCCAGTCCCAGTCAAGTTTGTTTGACAATAATATTTTCTGTAAAATTGCAATAAAGAAAGTGTATAAACACTGATCCAACTGAAACAGAAGTCTCTGGAACTCTGCTCCCTGTCTCCTGTTCCAACCCATTTGAGGCTTCTGAGGCAACTACAAGTTTCCTTGAAGCATTATAATAAAATAGGCCATGCGAATAAGTATACCTCTATTTTTATTTTATTTTTTGCAAGAGTATCAAATGATTTTATTAAAAAACTTAATTCCATGAACTCACTTTAAAAAAACACAAACATGAGGAAAGGATAAACACATCTAAGGCTCACTAGCCCTTGGAGAACAGGAGGAAGCCCTGGACAGGGAACCCAGTAACATTTTTCTTTATGCCTGATGTCTCTGTGTCCCTATTCACTCCAGGCTTCCACATTCTGTCACCTCTGACAAGGGGAGGAAACTGACTAGAAGAGTCATGGACCAGAACGTCACAACCAACTCTAAGGATATCCAATGCAAAGGACTTGTACATTCTAGTCTGTAACTCTGGGAAAGATATTGGATGTGCACTGTCAAATACCTACTCCTCACTAAGTTTTACTGCCCTTTGATACTGGTTATGATCTTTCACTGTAGCTTCTGTTATCCCAGAACACAAAACCTCAAATCCCTATGCGGTCTCCATGTTCAAGTATAAAGTTGTTTCAGAACCACCACAGTAGCTGTAGTGTCCATAACCTGTAGTGTGTACTTGGTGTCACACCCTAGGACAAGCAGGTGCAGTGGCAGCCCAATGCAAGGGGCACACATGAACAACATTCTCACTGCTAAGTTTCTTCCTGTTCTATTTGGACACTGCCCACATTCAAGGTTGAAATCTTGAGTAGAGAGTCACCTCCCCTGCCCCCCCCCGGGGGCCCCCCGCCAAATGAAGTCATGCTGTCACAGAACAGAGATGCAAGTCTTCACCATTAATTAAATAGAACTTTCCAAGGTGCCAGGAATATTCTTAGAAGTGTACTGGGACAGGGCTGGCAGGTCTTGGCTCTCTGGCTCAGAAGGGAGCTCAGCACAGCTTCTTTTTTCTGGGCCTCTAGGAACTTATGAATCACTCCTTTGACCTGTGGCCTGAAGCTGTGGTTGATTTTGGGATTCACCTACTGAGAAATAATCCGGTCTACTCCTGCTTCCAGCATCCCAGACTTTCTTGATCCACGTTCTGCTTCAGCCCATTTGGTAACTGGTTCTTGTTCATTGTAGGATTCCATGTCTGCTTGTCCAGATGCGTCCACACAATATCATATTTTTGCAGACTGCGGTGTCTGCCTGGAGTCCCTAGGAAGCGCAGTCAGTGCAGGAAGTCGCTGCATCCTGGGCGAAATTGCAGGCGGGAGGCCATGGTGAGTTTGAAAATAGGCCAGCGCCAGGGTGTAGACCTGGGTGTGGAGCTTCCTCTTCTGGACAATGGGTGGCTGGCAGCGTGTGAGGGCAAGGGGACTTTGCTTGGCGGCTGCGCTGTCACAGGTCAGAGCCTGAGCGGGGGTGGGCGCTTTTTGTTTTCAGCACGGGACTTGGTCACAAGTGGTAAAGGTGGCATGCTGAGGGTTTGTTCCTGACAACTTCCCCAGGCCTTTCGCGGGCTTGGGATGCCACCCGTCAGCCCTGGTCCTCTCCCGAGCCGGCCCAGGTTGTTCCTGCCCAATCAGGCACCCGTTGCGCTCGGCTCTCCTTACTTGTCTGCAGTGTGGCTCTCCAAGAACCAGTGGGCATCCAACCTCTACAGGGGAATGCTGCGGCAACCCAGGCGCTGACACCCTAGGTTCCCGTTATGTGCTGGAGAACCTGGTCCCCAGCACGAGGTGCTAGGTGACAAAGTTTGGACCAGGCGATCAGGGATGGTGGGCGCTGCTAGCTGTACCAGTTCTGGTCACTGGCGCAAGGTAGGCATGCACTGGAGACAGGTGCCAGGGCAGGGGATGGTAGGGCGCGTGCTCAGGTGGGCAACTGCCTGGTGGGCTGGAGCTTTCAAGCCCTGTCCCGGGGGCTCAACTTCGTGAGCTTTGCAAGCGGGAGCTCCTGGGTGTCTGACTTTCTTTCTGAGTCACCGAATTGGGACTGTGCATTGCTAGGTCTGGAGGGAGTCGATGGGATACTGTGGTGTGCCTTTAATCCATGCAGTAATTGGAGGAGAGGAAAACTGAGCTGTAGAGGGGAAATGCTAGGAAAAACACCTGGCATGCACAGGGATGTTTTGAGTATTAAATGGACAATGCCCTTTCCAAACGTGTAAGGAGGACTTTCAAATGGCAGTCATTTTTAGAGTCTTATGGAAAGATAAGAATGAGACTTGATATTTAGACAACTGAGGAAGAGGAAGAAGATCAATATAGGGCAAAGCAAAGTCAGAACAAGAAGGCAAGAGGAAGAATCATATCATTTTTGCATGTAGGGATAAAGGAGCTTTATAAAGTACCTGTTGTAACTAGGAATATAGCTGAGTGTCAGCCTGCCTAGCATGTGCAAATGCTGTATTCAATCCCCATTACTGCAAAAACAAAAGGAAAAAAAAATACAAACAGAAAACATGTTGGTTGACACTGTCAACTACTGGAATCAGTTGGGCAGTGGTGTAGAGGATTGTGTTGTGGGAAGAGGAAATTAGAAGTCTACTAAAGTGATAGCAAGGGTGCTCAAACGTGAGTACAAGTGAAAGCTCCAACAGCAGGAGAGGCTTTAGGGATTTCTAGTTGGCAAAATGACTGTGTGCATATGGAGAATGAACGAAAGAATAAAGTTGGACATAATTCCTAGGTTTGGGGCTTGGAAAACCCTTGAAAATAATTATTAGAAATACTTGTTTTTACTTTAAGATAAAGATTTTGAAATGGCTATTATGAAATTTAATGGAAAATTCTATCTGGATGACTCAGAAAAACATAGGCCATTAGAAGAAAATCTAGTAGGTAGATTTGATTTTTTCAAATCAAATCTATTTGAAAGGAACCTCCTGATCTGATGATCAATAATAATGGATTTTATTTATTTAACATATCTTTATTCCGGTGATTTAAAATATTTGAAAAAAATGCTACCTGAAAAACATGGGTCTCTTGGTGATCCTTGTTCTCCATTAGTATTCATAGATCTTGTTAACTTGGTCTTTGGATTACATTGAGGCCAAGTTAAAAGATGATCATTGTTGTAGAGTAGTTGAACTTCATCTAATTTTATATTTTCTTTTGCTTGTGTTGTATGGATTTTTCAGATAATGAGAAAGAATGTGATATTGTTTGGAAAAGAAGCCAATATTTGAAGAGAAAGCAAAAGCAGATTCAGTAGACTCCCACCTACATTTTTTTGGAATCTGCCATGATACTGATGAGTACAATGGAAATGGGGAAGACTTTCAGTCAGAGCTTCAAAAAGATCAGGAAGCTCAGGTAAAAATGTCTTCATTGTTTTTCTTCTGGTTCCATTGACTTTGTTGATGTAGTAAGGAGTAGAATGTTCTTAGCAAATGGTAATGATGGGTGGGGCTAGCAGATAGAGTGAATCTAAGTAAGTGGAGAGGTATATTATTTATGAATTGATACACTCAAAACAGTTAGGATATTAGATTTTCCAAAATTGAGCAATAGATTTAAGGTGCAGTGCCAGTCAAAACTTTACCAGGATTCTTTGAAGATATAAATAAGCTAATTCTTAATATTTCTATGGAAAGTTAGGATTATATATTTTTTTATTATTGATGAACCCACAGTGAGACATTATAACCCAGAACTTTGAGTTTTTGACCTAAAATGGATATTCAATTTTGTCAAATTTTCTTACTCCATCTATTGCTGCAATCATGGAACTTTTTATTAAATATATGAAGGTTATTGATTTTGAATGTTCAGGAAACCAACATTTCCTTCCTGGAATAAGCCTGAATCATGGTATATTAATTATAAATTTTATAAACATTTATATTTGAGTAAATTTTGTTACAACTGTTGGATTCATATTTTTCAGGGGTATCGGTCGGTAGTTTTTTTCTGATAATATCTTTAGCTTCCATATAAGAGTTAATATGGGTATCATAAAATGAATTGAAAAATATTTCTGGTACTGCTGTTTACTGAAAGATATTGTGTTAATTGTAGCCATTTCTCCTTGAATGATCAAGTTTTTACTAGAAGAATCATAAGAGATGAAGTTTTATGAAGATTTTTTTTAAATACAGTAAATTAATAGAGAACTGTAGGGTATCTATTCAGGTTGTCTACTAGTTGTTGAGTGAATTTTGATAACTTGAGTCTTTCAAGGAATTGGTGTCAAATTTGTGTGCATAGAGCTGTTTCTTTAAATCAGGTTTTAGTCTTTTGTTGTCTCTAAGTTCAGTATAGACATATCCTGCTTTCGGTCTTCCTTGCTCTTTCTGGGTTAATCTGGTTGGAGGTTCATCAATTTCATGAGTATTTTCCCTTCCACCAGTAGAAATAGATTTTTGCCTTCATTGATATTTAGTCTGATTTCTGTTTGAAATTTCATTAATTTATGTTCTTTATTATTTACTTCTTGCCTTGGGCTTATTTTGCATTTTTTTTTTGTACCAGGGTTTGAACATAGGGTGCTTAATTACTGAGGCATATCCTCAGTCCTTTGTTTTTTAATTTAAATTTTATTTTATTTTTTTATTTGTTACCAGGGATGGTACCTAGGGGCAGTTAACCACTGAACTACGTCCAACCCCAGAACTTTTTTCATATTTTGTTTGGAGACAGAGTCTGACTAAAGCTGAGGCTGATTTTTAACTTGTGATCCTCTTTCCACAACCTCCCAAGTCACCAGGATTACAGGCGTGTGCCCCAGTGCCCAGATATTTCTAGTTTCTTAAAGTAGAAGCTTAAATTAACACCTTTTTTTGAAGAATTTAACCTTTATTTTACTTTATTTTATATATTTATTTAATGTGGTGCTGAGCATCAAACCCAGTGCTTTACTGTGCTAGTTAAATTCTCTATCACAGAACTACAACCCAAGCACACAGTATTAATTTTTATACAAGTATTTAATGCAAGAATTTCCATGTAAACATTGTTTAGCTGCATCCCATGAGTATCAATGGCGATCTTATCACTTTTCACTCAGGGTTTTTTATTGTCCTTTCCATTCTTCTTGACCTGTGAATTAGTTAAAAATACTTGATTTTCCACATATCATTGCTGTTGATTGCTAGTTTATGGTTCATAAACATTTTGAATAATTTTAGTTGTTTAAGTTTAGTGAGATCTATTTTCATGATTGTTTCATGTGCACTTGAGAAGAATTTTGTAGTATGCTGTATTTGTGTGTGGGGTATTACATAAATGTTAATTAGGTCGAATTCGTTGAATCTATGTTTTCGGGTCTTACATATCTTTGATGATTTTTTTTTTGTCTACTTATTCTGTCACTTACCAAGAATGTTACCAAGCATTATTTTGACTGCCTGCCTTTCATCAGATTTCACTTCTCATGCTTCTTTTTTTCAGTATTTTTTAAGTTGTCAATGGACATTTATTTTATTTATATATGGTGCTAGGAATCTGATCCAGTGCCTCAAACATGCTAGGCAAGCATTCCACCACTAAGTTACAACCTCAGCCCTCATACTTTTTTGATCTCTTGATTTAACTTTGTTCATTTTCCAAAATTCTCTCTTTTTCTCTTTTCTAATTTATTTCCTTTCTCCTGCTTACTTTGGATTTAGTTTGCTCTTTTTTCAGCCTCTTAAGTTGTGAAGATTATTGGCCTATGATCTTTGTTTTTTAATGTATGCAGCTTTATATTTTTCTCTAAGCATTGCTCTAACTGCATTCAGTAAGTTTGTTAATTTTTGTTTTCTAATATATTTTTTATTTTTTAATTAATTAATTTTTTTTTGTAGTGCTGGGGATCAAACCTAGGACTTTGTGCTTGCAAGGCAAGCACACTACCAACTGAGCTATATCCCCAGCCCTGCTTTCTGTTTTTTAGCCTGTTAAAACAGTAATGTTTGGTTTGCTATTACTGTTATAAAATGCATCTTTACAAATTATGACATAAAATGCCAGGGAAAGGAGTTACTAAAATTGTTTTTTTTTTTTTTTTTTTGCTTATAGTTATTACTTACATACTTTATAGCTCTATATGGATTCAAGTTACCATCTACATTGTATGTCCTCTCAATTCAGCCTACTGGACACATTTAGTACTTTTTATAGGACAGGACTGCTAGCAAGTGCTTTTTCAGTTTCTGTTTATCTCTAATGCTTTAATTTCTCTCTTTTTTTAAATGGTAATTTTGCTGGATATAAAACACTTGGTTTATGTTCTTTCAGCACTTTGAATATGTAATCCCACTGTTTTCTTTTCTTTTTATTTTTTTAGTTATAGGTAGGCATAACTTTATTTACTTTTTTGTGTGTGGTGCTGAGGATTGAACCCAGTGACTGACATATGCTAGGGCAAGCATTGTACCACTGAGCCACAACCTCAGCCCTATCCCAGTTTTCTGACTCTGATTTCTGTAAGAGCTTTGCTATGAATTCTTTATTTATTTATTTTTTTTACTTGTTGATGGACCTTTATTTTACTTATCTGTGGTTCTGAGATTTGAACTCAGTGCCTCACACATGCTAGGTAAACCCTCTACCTCTGAGCTACAACTCTAGCCCTTCTATTGATCTTACTGAGCATCCCTTGTATGGAGTGAGATTTCTGCTTTCAAGGAAGTTCTCTTAATATTTAGCCTTTGATAGTTTATCTGTGATGAATTTAAGTGTGTATCTTTTATAGTGTATTTGTATTGGAGCTCATAAAGACTTTTTGGATGTTTTTGGACATTACTCAAATATTCTATCCTTTTCTCTCCTGGGTTTCCCATTATGCATATGTTCGTATGCTTAATGGTTATCATGTAGTTCTTTGAAACCTTGTTGAGATTTCTTCACTTGTTTTTTCTTTAGATTTCTCAGATTGGATAATCTCAATTCATTTATCTCCAACTTATTGATTTCTTTTGCCAGTTGGATCTGCTGTTGACCCTTCTAGTGGTTTTTTTTTTTTTTTTTTAAGTAGACATTACTTTCTGGAGAAGATTTAGATTTATAGGAAGGTACCAGAGATATCCATGTATCTCCTGCCCTCAACATAGGTATGTTCTCCCTCATTAACACCCTGTACCATGGGGGCATATATGTTACAATCATAAAACCTATATTCATGCATCACCACCCAAAGTTTATAATTTACATTAGGTTTCCCCCTTGTCTTGTACTTTCTATGAGTTTGGACAAATACTTAATGAATGTTGTGTACTCCATTATAGTGTCCTACAGCCTGATTTCACTGTCCTGAAAAGTCCTCTCTTACATCCCTGATCCTCATCTCTATTTGCCACTGATCACATGGTTGTTCGGCTGTGTTTTTAAATATCTTTTAGTTATCAATGGACATTTACTTATTTATATACAATGCTGAGAATTGAAGTCATTGCCTCACATGTGCTAGGCAGGTCCTCTACCACTGAGCTACAACTGCAGCCCCTCTTTGGTTAATTTCTAGGGTTGGTTAACAAGTTGATTTGATTTTGATCATATTTATTAAGGTTTTTTTTTTTTTTACAAAGGGGTGTATTTATAACAGCCCTCTCTCTACCATTTCAGAAGTGACAAATTGATCCCTTTGACTTGATCATTTTTCTTTATCCCTTTTTACTTTGCTTGAATCTGCTTTATCTGATAAAAAAAGATTAACTCAATCATAGTTTTGTGTTTAAGTATATGTATTTTTGTGATATAATCTCTTTTTAACCACTTATATCATAATGATTTTCTTTGGACTGAATTTTGGCAGTTTCTTTAAAAATTTAATTAGATAATGTTTTATTGGTGTTTAAACAATTTACATTTTATTTAATGTAATTGTCTTGGTTAGACTTTTATCATTTTCTTTTTAGTTGCATGTATCCCTTTTATTTTTCATTACTGTTTTTATTTTTTTTATTTTTTTAAATTATTTTAATATTCTTCATGATTTTCTTAAATTTTATTGTTGTACCATTGTGGTACTAGGGATTGAAAAAAGAAAAGAGCTTTGTGTGGGCTAGGCAAGGACTTTGTCACAGAACTACATCAATGTTGCTTTTTAAACTTTTATTTTGAGACAGGGTCCTGCTAAATCACCCAGGCAATCCTACTTCAGCTTCCTGAGTCATTTGGAGATTACAGGTGTGTGACACCATACACAGTTGGCAATTTACTGTTGTGTATTCACTTTTTAACCTATAATCTTGTTATTGTTTAGCAGTTCCAGAAAATAGTGTATTCTTTGTGTTTTTTTATTTTTCATTCACAATAATATCGTCAGTAAACATTGACAGTTTTATTTTTTCCTTTCCAATATTTATATCTTTATACCTTTTATTTCAGTGTATCTTGTGAATTTCTAATATATTTTCTGATATGAGGGAACATTTATACCTTGCTATTGTTCTTAATAAAAAAGCTAGTTTCTCACCATTAAATATCATGTTAACTACAATTTTTTTTGGTAGATGTTCTTTATCAAATTTAATAAGTTCCTTATTCATAATTTATGGAGAGTTTTTATTATAGTGTTGGATATTGGCAAATGATTTTTCTGCAACTATTAACATGAACTTAGAATTCTTCTTTCATCTGTTGTATAAATACATTGCTGTAATCAGTTTTCACATGTTCAACCAGTCTTCCAATCTTGGAGTAAACCTTACTTGGTTGTGGTATATAATTCTTTTTATATATTGATTATTTTCTCCCATTTTTTAAAAAATTGGTGAATTATAATTTGTAAATGATGGGAATTATTGTTATATGTTCATAGATGCATATAATATATTAATGTAATTTGACCAATATCACTCCCCAGCACACCCATCACCCCCACCTCCCACTCCTTGATTCCTTTTCTCTATTGACCTCCCTTTGATTTTTAGAAGCTTCCTCCCACCTTCTTTCTTTCTTTCTTCCTTTCTTTATTCTCTAACTTCTTATTTTACTTAATATAAGGGTCTCCAGTTCCATTCTTTTGAATAAATGCTGAGATGTGGTATAGCTGGGTCGTGTGGTGGTTCCATGTCTAATCTTCTAAAGAACAGCCTGGCTGCCTAGTGTGCCCTGGAGGAAGGGCTGATGCATCAGATGCATATGCAGTGCATGAACCCTGCCCCAGTGCTGGGCCACAGGTTTGAGTGGGTTTCCTGCAGAGACCGCTAATGCAGCAGCATGCCATGGAGCGCTGGGTCTTGATGCCACCAGGGCAGGATTTTATAGTAGAGGGCCTCAAAAGCTGATATGGATTTGGAGGCAGCTGTTCTGGTCAGGTGAGGGCACTTTCCATCTGTCCACTCATGGGCTTCGGACATCATTCCGCTGCTGTGAAGCCACAGCCCAGAATTGCATATGATTCACTGGGGCACAGGCCTCTGCCTAGGAAGGCCCAGGGGTACCAAGGTGGTACCAGGCCTCCTCGTGCCCTGAGGAGGGAGGACTTGATCAAAGTCAGCCAGACTAGGGCTGGGGCCAGTCACACACAGGAGAGAGAAGGTTTCCTTAAAAAAAGTCACTGTAGAAGTTTTCAAGATGGTGGACTAGAGGGCGACTGCATTTCATGTTGCTCCAGGATGCAGGATTCAAAAGAGGAGATAGTGAGAGACTTGGGACCAACTCAAAGCTGCTGGGTGAGTTTCTCCCGTTGGGGAGGCATCCCGGATGGGGTGGTAGCCCAAGAACGCAGGGAACTTTGTGAAGTAGAGTTGCTCAGTGAGACGCCCCTCCCCCCACAGGAGCAGTAAACACAGACAACTGGGATCATCGTAGAGGAGGCAGCTCAGCACAGCACTTGGATTTGGAGCAACCACTGGGGCCCCGGGAGGCTGCCTGATGAGTTGTTTGGACTCAGAACAACTGCTTCTGACCACTGGGCAGTTGCCCAAAGGAAGAGGAGGAACAGGGTGGGTCACTTGGTCTAGGAGTGACTGCATCAGAGCTACAGGTGGTTGCCAGAGGAGGAGGCAAGTGGTGAGTTGTTTGGATTCAAAGCAACCGCTCCTGAACACCGGTGGCCTGCCTGGAGGAGGAGCACAGTGGGTGGCTGGGTCTCAAAGCAACCGCTCCTGAACACCCAGGGGGCTACCCCAAGGAGGAGGAGGAACAGGGCAGGTCACTTGGACTCAGAGTTACTGCCTAGGGCTACGGGCAGTTGGCGGGAGTAGGAGATGCAGAGTGAGTTGCTTGGACTCCTAGTGACTGCGTCGGAAACCGGGTGGCTGTTGGGAGGAAGAGGTGTGTAGTGGGTCTCTGGGTCTCAGAGCTATTGAACGGGGCTCCAGGTGGCGGCTCAGAGGAGGGGCCGCATAGCCAGGTGATTAGGTGCAGAGCAGGGTCCCAGGACCAGCTTCTTGGTGGAAGAGCCAAACAAAGACACGCCTAGGGGTGGAGCGAAGTTTCCAGGACTGTGGGCAGATTCTTTGAGGAGAGGCAGACTAAGGAGATTCGTCTGTGAAGGGTGAGGCTCCCAGGCCCAGGAGGTAGGTCCGGGCCCCTGGGAACGATGCAGAGGAAGACAGCCCAGCCCAGGCAGTAGTTGTAGATTGAGGGGAACCTCTAGAAGGGGAACTGACCAGCGAGACCTCCCCACTGGGTGAGTCTTCCCTGCCGGGTGAGGTTTTCCCACAAGGACGGTAAAACCAGAGACACAGGCTCAAACAGGCCTTGCCTCAGCCTGCAGCCTAGTTCCCCTTTGGATGACCATTGGTCAACAAGTGGAGGCACCTCTGCCCACTATCAGGGAATATACCCCACCTGAGGGTCACCAACCCTAGAGAGGCAGCTTCCTTGTGGAGCACCGCATTATCAACTTCCTCCAAGACTGCAGGCTACTGAAGGATAAAAGGGGATATACTAGCAATCTTCAGGGACATTATAAGTCAATAGAAGAAATCTGCAATATCTTAATGACCCACTGATTCCTGAACAATATGAGAAAACAAGGAAAGAAAATGCCCCAAACAAATCTAGATGTTACATCAATAAAATCCAATGACAGCATGGCAGAAGAAATGACAGAAAGGGAGTTCAGAATGTACATAATTAAAATGATCAGGGAAGCAAACAATGAGATGAAAGAGCAAATGCAGGCATTGAAGGATGAGATGAAAGAGCAAATGCAGGCATTGAATGATAGCACCAATGGACAGTTAAAAGAGCAAATACAGGAAGCAAAAGATTATTTCAATAAAGAGTCAGATATTGAAGAAAAAAAAACAAACAGAAATCGTTGAAATGAAGAAAATAATAAACCAAATTAAGAACTCCATAGAAAGCACAACCAATAGGATAGAACACCTGGAAGACAGAACCTCAGATATTGAAGACAAAATATTTAACCTTGAAAACAAAGTTGAACAAACAGAGAAGATGGTAAGAAATCAGGAACAGAATCTCCAAGAACTATGGGATATCATGAAAAGGCCAAATTTGAGAATTATTGGGATTGAGGAAGGCTTAGAGAAACAAACCAAAGGAATGAACAATCTATTCAATGAAATAATTTCAGAAAATTTCACAAATCTGAAGAATGAAATGGAAAATCAAGTCCAAGAGGCTTATAGGACTCCAAATACACAAAATGACAACAGACCCACACCAAGGCACATTATAATGAAAATACCGAACATCCAAAATAAAGACAGAATTTTAAAGGCTGTGAGAGAAAAGAACCAAATTACATTCAGGGGGAAACCAATACGGATATCAGCAGATTTTTCAATCCAGACCCTAAAAGCTAGAAGGGCCTGGAACAACATTTTTCAAGCTCTGAAAGAAAATGGATGCCAACCAAGAATCTTATACCCAGCAAAACTTACCTTCAAATTTGACGATGATATAAAATCATTCCATGATAAACAAAAGCTAAAAGAATTTACAAAAAGAAAGTCAGCATTACAGAAAATTCTCAGCAAAATATTCCGTGAGGAAGAGATAAAAAACAAAGAAGCAAATCAGCAAAGGGAGGAATTATCCTAAAGGAACTGTCAAATAAAGGAGGAACCAAGTTGTGTCAAAAAATAAATAAATAGGGGCTGGGGAGATAGCTCAGTTGGTAGAGTGCTTGCCTTGTAAGCACAAGGTCCTGGGTTCAATCCCCAGCATCCCAAAAATAAATAAATAAATAAATAAATAAATAAATAAATAAATAAAATTTTAAAAATGAACCAAATGACCGGGAATACAAATCATATCTCAATAATACCCCTGAATGTTAATGGCCTGAATTCATCAATCAAAAGATATGGACTGGTAGATTGGATTAAAAAGGAAGATCCAACAATATGTTGCCTGCAAGAGACTCACCTCATAGAAAGAGATACCCATAGACTAAAGGTGAAAGGATGGGGAAAAACATACCATGCACAGGGACTCAGCAAAAAAGCTGGAGTATCCATCCTCATTTCAGATAATGTGGAGTTCAAGCCAAAGTTAGTAAAAAGGGATAAAGAAGGACATTTCATACTGCTTAAGGGAAGCATCAATCAGCAAGATATAACAATCATAAACATCTATGCCCCAAACAGTGGCTCATCCATGTATGTCAAACAAGTCCTTCTCAATTTTAGAAACCAAATAGACCATAAAAAATGATTTTAACATGCCTCTCTCACCACTGGACAGATCTTCCAAACAAAAAATGCACAAAGAAACCTTAGATCTCAATAACGCAATCAATAATTTAGACTTAACAGACTTTTATAGAATATACTATCCAAGCAAGAGTGAATACACTTTTTTCTCAGCAGCACATAGATCCTTCTCTAAAATAAACCATATATTATGCCACAAAGCTAATGTTAGCAAATACAAGAAGATAGAGACACTACCTTGTATTCTATCAGATCATAATGGATTGAAGTTAGAAATAAATGAAAGAGTAAAAAACAGAAACTACTCCAACACCTGGAGATTAAACAATATGCTATTATATGATGAATGGATAACAGAAGATATTAGGAAGGAAATTAAAAAATTCTTAGAGGTAAATTAGAACAAAGAAACATCATATCAAAATCTCTGGGACACTATGAAAGCGGTACTTAGAGGAAAATTTATTTCATGGAGCGCATTTAATAAAAGAAGTAAAACTCAACAAAAAACAACCTAACACTACAGCTCAAAGCCATAGAAAAAGAAGAGCAGACCAACACCAAAAGTAGTAGAAGACAGGAAATAGTTAAACTCAGACCTGAAATCAATGAAATTGAAAAAAAAGAAACAATACAAAAAATTGACAAAATAAATAGTTGGTTCTTCAAAAAAATAAACAAAATTGATAAATCTTTAGCCACACTAACAAAGAGAAGATGAGAGAAAACCAAATCACTAAAATGTGGAATAACAAGGAAATATCACAACAGAAAAAAATGAAATACAAAACAAAATTACAAGTTATTTTGAAAATCTATACTCCAACAAAATAGAAAATTTCGAAGACATCAACAGGTTTCTAGACACATACGAATTGCCTAAACTGAATGAGGAGGACATACACAATTTAAATAGACCAATTTCAAGTAATGAAATTAAAGAAGTCATCAAAAGCCTACCAACAAAGAAAAGTCCAGGACCAGACGGGTTCTCAGCTGAGTTCTACAAAACCTTTAAAGAAGAGGTCATTCCAATACTTTGCAAAGTATTCCATAAAATAGAAGAGGAGGGAACTCTCCCAAAGTCATTCTGTGAAACCAATATTACCCTGATACCTAAACCAGACAGAGACATATTGAGCAAAGAAAATTTCAGATCAATATCCTTAATGAACATCGACGCAAAAATTCTCAACAAAATTTTAGCAAATCGCATACAAAAACATATTAAAAAGATAGTGCACCATGATCAAGTGGGATTCATCCCAGGGATGCAAGGTTGGTTCAACATCAGGAAATCAGTAAATGTAATTCACCATATCAACAGACTTAAAGTCAACAATCACATGATTATTTCAATAGATGCAGAAAAAGCAATTGATAAAATACAGCACCCCTTCATGCTCAAAACACTAGAAAAAATTGATAGTGGGAACATTCCTTAAAATTGTAAAGGCCATCTATGCTAAGCCCATGGCTAATATCTTTCTAAATTGTGAAAAACTGAAAGCATTCCCCCTAAAACTGGAACAAGGCAGGGATGCCCTCTTTCACCACTTCTTTTCAATATTGTCCTTGAAATTCTAGCCAGAGCAATTAGACAGACCAAAGATATTAAAGGGATACGAATAGGAAAAGAAGAACTCAAACTATCCCTCTTTGCTGATGATATGATTGTATACTTAGAGGAACCAGGAAATTCCATCAGAAAACTTTTATATCTCATAAGTGAATTCAGTAAAGTAGTGGCATATAAGATCAATGCACTTAAATCTGAGGCATTTTTATACATAAGTGATGAATCTTCAGAAGGAGAAATTAGGAAAACTACCCCATTCCAAATAGCATCAAAAAAAATAAAATACTTGGGAATCAATCTCACAAAAGAGGTGAAAGATCTCTACAGTGAGAACTACAGAACACTAAAGAAAGAAATTAAAGAAAACCTTAGAAGATGGAAAGATCTCCCATGTTCTTGGATAGGAAGAATTAATATTGTCAAAATGGCCATAAGACAAAAAGTGCTATACAGATTCAATGCAATTCCAATTATAATCCCCACGATGTACCTAACAGAAATAGAGCAAGCAATTATGAAATTTATCTGGAAGAATAAAAAACCCAGAAGAGCTAAAGCAATCCTTGGCAGAAAGAGTGAAGCAGGGGCTATCGCAATACCCCCTACTCTACTACAAAGCAATAGTAAGAAAAATGGCATGGTATTGGTATCAAAATAGAAAGGTGGATCAATGTACAGAATAGAGGACACAGACACAAAACCAATTAAATACAATTTTCTCATACTAGACAAAGGTGCCAAAAATATGCAATGGAGAAAAGATAACCTCTTCAACAAATGGTGCTGGGAGAATTGGAAATCCATATGCAACAGAATGAAACTAAACCCATATCTCTCACTATACATGAAACAAAACTCAAAATGGATTAAGGACCTCGGAATCAGACCACAGACCTTGCATCTTATGGAAGAAAAAGTAGATCCAGAGCTTCAACATGTCGGCTTAGGACCAGACTTCCTCAACAGGACTCCCATAGCACAAGAAATAAAAGCAAAAATCAATAACTGGGATAGATTCAAAATAAAAAGCTTTCTCTCAGCAAAGGAAACCACAGCAATGTGAAGAAAGAGACTACAGAGTGGGAGAAAATCTTTGCCAATCATACTTCAGATAGAGCACTAATCTCCAGAATCTATAAAGAACTCAAAAAACTCTACACCAAGAATGCAAATAATCCAATCGACAAATGGGCTAAGGAAATGAACAGACACTTCACATAAGAAGATCTACAAGCAATCAGCAAACATATGGAAAAATGTTCAACATCTCTAATAATAAGAGAAATGCAGGTCAAAACCACCCTAAGATTCCATCTCACCCCAATTAGAACGGTGATTATCAAGAATACAAGCAACAACAGGTGTTGGTGAGGATGTGGGGAAAAAGGTACACTCATACATTGCTGGTGGGGCTGCAAACTAGTGCAGCCACTCTGGAAAACAGTGTGGAGACTTCTTAGAAAACGAGGAATGGAACCACCGTTTGACCCAGCTTTCCCACTCCTTGGTCTATACCCAAAGGACATAAAATCAGCATAGTACAGAGATACAGCCACATCACTGTTCATCGCTGCTCAGTTCACAATAGCCAGATTGTGGAACCAACCTAGATGTCCTTCAATTGATGAATGGATGAACAAACTGTGGTATATATATATATATATATATATATATATATATATATATATATATATATACAATGGAATATTACTCAGCCAGAAAGAATGATAAAATTATGGCATTTGCAGGCAAATGGATGAAATTGGAGAATATCATGCTAAGTGAGATAAGCCAATCTCAAAAAACCAAAGGGCGAATGATATCGCTAATAAGTGGATGATGACACATAATGGGGGGTGGGAGAGGTTAGTGTTAGGGTTAGACGTAGGGTTAGGAAGGGGGGCAAGAATGGAGGAAGGAAGGACTGTATAGAGGGAAAAGAGGGGTGGGAGGGAAGGGAAAAAGTAACAGAATGAATCAAACAACATTACCCTATGTAAATTTATGATTACACAAATGGTATGCCTTTACGCCATGTACAGAGAAGCAACTTGTATCCCATTTGTTTACAATTAAAAAAAAGTCACTGTAGATTTGCAAGGTTTATGTTCTACAAAGTGCATTGAAAGCATTGTTGAACTTTTGTTGCAGTGACCTGAGTGAAACAGGGATAAACAATTTTAAAAGACTTCTTATTTTGAAGTATTTTCAAATTTACAAAAAGAATTCTTCAAGAGTGGTGCGAAGAATTTTTGTGACCTTCATTTGAATTAATCCATTAACATTTTGCAACATTTCTTTATCATTCTCTCTCATCTCCTCTCTTCTCCTCTGTGCCTCCTCACATAAACATTTTTCCCCAGGAGCTCTTGGAGGGCAATTTGCTGGTATCATGTTCCTTTACCCCTAAATATAGTTTGGATTTTCCTGTGGGTGACGGCATTCTTTTTTTCTTTTAATTTTTTTTTTTAAGTGTGGATGGACACAATACATTTATTTGACTTTTTTTTTTTTTTTTTTTTTTTGCAGTGCTGAGCATCAAACCCAGTACCTCACACTTGCTAGGCAATTGCTTTACCACTGAGCTACAACTCCAACCCCAAAGACTTTCTTTTTTTATAACCCATAGTAGTATTTTCAGAAAATGTAGCATTGCTACAATAATTCTGTTTAATCTGTAGTTCATATTCAAATTTCACTATGCAATTCTGTCCTATGCAGATTTTTTTTTTTTTTTTTGGGTTGGAGTCAATCTAAGAATGAACATGGCATTTGGTGGTGGTGGTTGCCCTTCACAGGGAACAGGTTCCCAGCTTTTGCTTTATGTAACATTGATGCTTTTGAAAATTTTAAGACCATTGTGTATTAGAATGTCCCTTAGTTTTTGATATGTCTGCTGTATACCCCCTGATTAGCTTCCCATTTTATATTTCTGGAAAAATAGAACATGATTGATGTGTGGGCTGCTCAGATGTATGAAGAGGTAAATTATGTTGGTTTGTCCATTGGTGATGTTAACTTGGATAATTTAGTTAGGGTGGTATCTATTAGATTTCTCCACTTTAACCTCTATAATATTTATTTGTATATATATCTATTTATCTATCTATATCTATCTATCTATCTATCTATCTATATATATATATATATATACACACACACACACACACATACACACACAATCATATGTGGGGGGTGTACCAGGAATTGAACTCAGGGACACTTAACCATTGAGCCACATCCCCAGGCCTATTGTATTTTATTTAGTGACAGGATCTCACCAAGTTGTTTAGTTCCTACTTTTGCTGAAGCTGGCTTTGAACTTTGGATCCTCCTGCCTCAGACTCCACAGTCACTGGGATAACAGAACACTAAGGCAAATCTTACTTTTATAATTAACATATAATATGTGGGTAAATATTTTTTGTATTCTTTTCTTTTGAACTAGGAATTTAACCTGGGGTTGCTTTGCCATTGAACCACATTCTAGCTCTTTTTTTTTCTTATTTTGAGACAGGGTCTCACTAAGTTGATTTTGACCTTGCTAAATTGCTAAAGCTGGCCTTGAATTTGTGATCCTCTTGTATCCCCTGAGTAACTGGTGTGTGCCAGTGCTCTAGGCTGTTTGAAATATTTTAAGACATTAAATTGATTATTAGTATACAAATTAAGTTTGTCTTTTTTCTTTTTTCCTGTTTTAGTAAGATATTTTAAATTTTGATCAGGCTAAATATAAGAGAAAATCTCAGATTTCCCCAGGTAAGCCAGTAAAATAGTTTGTATATTTACAGTTTTTAACAAATTAAATTAGAGGTTTTTAAAAAAAAAATGTTGTTTAGAATTCTGGTTAGTGCTCGATACCTTGTGATGCTAAGATTTTTTTCATTACCTCTGATAATGAACTAATAATAGTAATCATAATTTTTAAGTAAATATGTATGTATCTTTAAAATTCAAATGAGTTTTGTTTTTATATTTTAGTATAACCATATGTCTACCACTGAAGATTTTAAGAATTAACCAGACTATGTTGAATAAAGAAAACTAGTAGCTACTTTTGGGGCATAAACTGTTCTGATTTGTTAGGATAGTAATTATTATACTGTAGGAGGAATTTATCAAGTAAATATACTTGGAAAAAATACTTATACTATGGGATTGAATGGGTTGTAAAGTCTTGTACTCTGCAATAATATAGCTGTGGTAATTTGAATTAACCATTAGCCTAATGATTTGTTCAAAGTTTTAAAATGGTATTTTTATAAGTGTGTTTGTGATATTTTTGGAATAATGCATCAGAAATAATCATATCTTTAAAAGTTTGTTAGCTCATTTCTTTTTTCCATAAGGTTTTTAATTTTTGGGAAATGGAAATTATTGTTTGTTTTGGTGCACTATGTCAGCTAATTGGGTCAGTAAAATCTTTTATTTAAACTGAAGTCAGTTGGTTTTGCAAAATACTCTTCTGAAACATTCCTTCAATATGAAAAAGAAGTCCAGATATAATTAATATATCAGCTTTAAAAAAATCTTAAAATTATTTTGAAATTTTTTCCTACAAAAATTCCACTACTCAAAAAAGAAACAAGCAAAAAACAATGAAAAATATAGCTCTTTTTTAGTTTGGATCTGAGATAACCCTTAAAGGCTTTAAGCGTTGGAGGTTTGGTTCTCAGCTATGGAAGCTGTAGGAGGTAGGGTCTAGTTGGAAAAGGTGGGTCCCTGAAAGTTTGCCTTTGTAGGACTTGTTTTGTCCCTATATCTTTTCTCTTGCCCTCTCTACTTCCCAGCTGCCATGAAATGAGCAGGTCTGCTCTGCTATGTGCTCTCCACAAGGATAATCTGCCTTGCCATTGATCCATAGCAATGGAGCCAAGCGACCAGGGTATAAAACCATGAGCCAAGATAAATCTTTACTCCTGCAAATTTTGTCAAAGTGATGGAGAGATAATTAAAACATAACCAATTAAGTTTCTGCTGGTGTGAAAATGACTGTTAGCAAAAGACTCATGTATTTAAAAAAATTCTGTTTCTTTGTCACTGAAGTTTTCCTTTTATTCACTGGATTTAGATGTTGGCCAACAGCTTATTAAAACAAATGATCTAGGTCCCATGAAGTATCACATTAACTGGAAAGAAGGCTAGATTTTGAATATTTCTGCATTCTGAATTTCCAGTACACCTCCTATTGGAAAAAAATTCACATCAATTCTATAATCTTTAGCTTCCTGAATTGTAGAATAGGGTTGAAGACACTCTTTTTACCTTACAGAGTTGTTGGCAGGATCAAATAAGGTTATGTTTCCACTATGATGGAAAAAAACTTTTGTAATCAGTAAAGGGCTGTCATTAAATACAAGTTTTGATGCCAATTTGAAATACTTGTTTTTGCATACATCTAAATTGTAGTGGATTTATCTTCCATTTTCCTACAAATGACATTATTTTATTCTTCTTTATGGATAATTAATACTCTATCATGTGTTCTTACATTTTCTTTATGCATCTGCTGATGGTCACCTGGGTCAATTTCATAACATGGCTACTGTTAGTAGTGCCACAATAAAGAGGTATACAGGTTTTACTATACTGACTTTGATATACCCTGATAAAGCTGGATTATATGATAATTCTATTTTTAGTTTTTTATGGAACCTCCATAATATTTTCCATAATGGCTTATCTCTTCACTCTTTTGATGATTTCTTTTGCTGGGTCAAAGATTTTTAACTTGATGTAACTTCAGTTGCTATTTTTTGTTATTATTTCCTGAGTTATTGGAGTCATGTTCATGAAATCATTGTGTGTGCACCTATGTCTTAAAGAGTTTCCCTATGTTTTCCTTGAGATTCAAAGTTTGGGTCATACATTAAGGTCTTTAACAAATTTTGAGTTGATTTTTGTACAGGATGAGAGAGAGAGAGAGACATCTAATTTCAGTCTTCTTTAGTTGTAAGTCCAGTTTTTCCAGTACCATTGCTAAAAAACCTGTCTTTTTCCACATATTTTTGGCTCTGTTGAAAATCAGTTGACTGTAGCTGCCTGGGTTTGGTGCTGTGTTCTCTATTATATTCACTTGTTCTACATGTCTGTTTTCATGCCCGTACCACAGCTGTTACTGAGGCACAATAGAACATTTCAAAATTGGGTATTGTGATACCTCCAACATTATTCTTTTTTGCTCAAAATTTCTTTGGAACTTCAAGATCATTTATTCTCCATCTGTATTTTATGTCTTTTTTTTAAGTTTTGTTAAGAATTTCTTATTTATTTTAATGGGGATTGCACTGAATCTGTAGTCACTTTTGGTAGTATGGCCATTTCTCCCAACCCATGAAAATGGGAGGTATTTCTATCTTCTAGTGTCTTCTTCAATTTCTTTTTCAAGTGTTGTATAACATTTATTGTAGAGGGTCTTTCACTTCCCAGGTTTTTACCTTACTACCTTCATGAATTTATCAGTTGTTTAAGACTTTTGGTGGACTCATCTGGATTTTCTAAGTTGAAAATAGAATCATGTGCAAACAGGAATAATTTGAATTTCTTTTCATTTCTTTTGCCTTGCTTCATAGGTTAAAGTTTTCTCTTCTCAGCTAGGTGTGGTGGAACATGCCTGTAATCCCAGAAACTCAGGAAACTGAAGCAGGTGGATAACAAGTTTGAAGCCAGATGCACCCTGGCTCAAATAAAATATAAAAAGGCCTGGAGATGTAGCTCAGTACTAAAGCAACCCTGGGTTCAATCCCTGGTGTCCCTTTAGAATATATATTATAATATATATATATATATATATATATACATATATATAAAACTATGCATAATTGATTATATATCAAATAACAATGCATATTATATATACACATTTTATGATATATAACATGTGTGTGTGTATATATATATATATATATATATATATATACATATAACATTTTTATATATCATTGGAAATTTAGCTTAGTGGTAAATTACCTTTGGGTTCTATCTCCAGTACTGCAAAAAATAAAAATAAACTTTCCAGTTCTCTATTGAATAAGAGTAGTACAGTGGACACCTTGTCTCATTCCTAAATTTAGAAGAAATGCTTTAAATTTCTCCCCATTCAGAATAATGGTGGCAATGGGTTTGTGATATATAGCCTTTGTTATGTTATGGTATGGTCATAATTTATTGAGTGTTTTTATCATGAAGTGATGTTAAATTTTATGTAATATTTTTATGTATCTGTTGAATTGATCATGTGATTTTAAATTTTTCTTTGTTTATTTATTGGTACTAAGGATTGAAGCTAGGCATGCTTTACCACACCCACAGTACTTTTTATTTTCTATTCTGAGACAGAGCTTTGCTAAGTTGCTGAGACTGATCTGGAACTCTTGTTCTTTCTGCCTCAGCCTCCTGAGATGCTATGATTATAGGCATGCACCAACACACCTGGGTATATTTGTGTGTGTGTGTGTATTCTTAACTGATTTTGGTAGTAGGATAATACTGGCTTTGTAGAATTTGTTTGGAAGAGTTGTTTCTCTTTCAGTTATATAGAATAATTAAAGAAGTATTGGTGGTATTTAACCAATCTTGTAAATTCAACTGTGAATTCTTCTAATCCTTGACTTTTTTTTTGTTAGGACATTTTATTACTGCTTTAATTTCATTATTTGTTATTGATCTATTTAGACATTTTATATCCTTTGGTTCAATTTTTGTAGGTTATTTGTGTCTAGAAATGTTTCCATTTCTTGTAGATTTTACAGTTTATTGGTTAGAAGTTTTCTAAATATTCCCTCATGATCCTCTGGATTTCATTGGTATCTATTGTAATATATCTCTTTTCAACTTTAATTTTTATTTATTTTAGATGCTTTCTTCATTTTGCTTAATTCGGCTAGGGGTTTGTTATTTTTGTGTATTTTTTCAAAAACCAACTGTTTTATTAGTCATTTTCTTGTACATTTATTCTCTGTTTTGTTTATTTCTGCTTTGATTTTTATTATTTCTTTGTACTGATTTGGGATTTGTTTTGCTCTTGTTTTTTAAAGACCTTGAGATGCACAATTAGGTTACTTATTTGAGGTCTGTCTAGTTTTTTTTTTTTAATTTATGTACTTATAGTTATAAACCTATCTCTTCTAATTACTTTTTCTGTGTCCCATAGATTCTGGTGGGTTGTGTTTCCACTTTCATTTGAGTCTATGAATTTTAAATCTGCTCCCTGATTTCTTCAATGACCCACTACTTGTTCAGAAGTGATATTTTCAGTCTCTATGTAATTGTATAATGTCTGCAGTTACTCTTGCCATTGATTTGTAGTTTCCTTCTGCTATTATAAGATGCAAGAAATATTTCAACATGTCTGTATTTGTTCAGCTTGCTTCCTTGTTGAAAGTATAGTCTATTTTAGAGAAAATTCTTTTTACTGAAGAAAAGAATGTGTTCTCTACATCTGTTAAATGAAACAGTCTGAGATGTTAAGTCCATTTGATCTATACTGTAATTCTAATGTTTCTCAGTTGATTTTGGGGGTGGGGCAGTTCTGGAAGATCTATCTCTTGCTAACATTAAGGTATAGAAGTCACCCACCATTATTGAATTCAGACTGGTCTCTCCCTATAAGTCCTGTAATATGTTTTATAAAATTGGATTCTATGACATTGGTACATCTATATTTACAACCATTATGTCTTCTTGAAGTGGATTATTCCTTTTATCAGAGTATAAGGACCTACTTTGTCTCATGACTGATTTGAGGTCAGTTTTGTTGGATATAAGTCTGGTTACTCTTGCTTGCTTTAGGATTCCCTTTGATGGGAATTTCATTCTCCAACCTTTCATTTTTAGTTTATGAATGAATGTTTTTGGTAGTGAGGTGGAGTTCTTGCAAATAGTAAGCAGATGAACCTTGTTTTTAGTTCTATTAGGTAGTCTGTCTTTTAATTAGAGAATTTACATCATTTTCATTACAGGTTATATTGAAAGTATATTGAAAGAAATATGCTAATTTCTGTCATTGTTAGTTTTCTTCTGGTTGTTTTGAGAATTTTGTGTTCATTTCTTTTTTTCTTATTCATCTTAAGTTTTTGTTGATTTATTGATACAATCATGTTTGATTTTTACTTGTTCCTTTTTGCTTAACTATCCTTCTAGTGAGATCTATTCTTTCATATTCTTTTCTGGTTGTGCTGTCTGGTTTCTCAACTGAGTGTAGGATTATGTAGGTTTAGTAGTCATGAATTCTTTTAATTCATGCTCTTCTTGGAAAACCTACTTCTTCTTTGATTATGAAAGATAAGTTTGCTGGATAAAATAATTAACTTGGCAGCTTTTTTATTCCAGGTCTTGAAATCTATCAGTTCATGCCCTCCTGGCCTTTAGAGTTTTTGTTGAGAAATCTATTATTCAGATGGGTTTTCCTTTAAAAAATATTTGGTGCTTCTCTCTTGCAGCTTTTAATAGTTCTCCTGCTGTATTTTGAGCATTTTAACTATAATGTTCATGGAGAGTCTCTTTTCTGGTCATTTCTATTTGGCACTCTATTATCATTTCAAGATTGGGAATTTTTCTCCTGTTATTTCACTGAATAAGTTTTGTGTGCCTTTAACCTCTATCTCTATTCCTTCCTCTAGAACTATGAGTCTCTTTTTTTAGAGCTACTTTTTTTTTTTTTGGCAGTGCTGTGGATTGAACCCAGGGCCTTGTGTTTGCGAGGAAAGCACTCTATCAACTAAGCTATATCTCCATCCTCGAGTCTTTTTTCTTAAACTAATTTTTATTTGTTCTATTTTGTTGTACATGACAGTAGAATGCATTTATACATTTTGATAGATCATACATAAATGGAGGTAATCTCTCATTTTTCTGATTGTACATATTGCAGGATCACATCAGTCATGTGGTCATACATGTTCATGAAGTAATAATGTCTGTTTCATTCTGCTATCATTCCTTCTCCCATACCCCTTCCCCTTTCTTCACTCCCCTCTACCTAATATAGAGTAACTATTCTTCCCTATCCCTCCCTGCTTATTGTGAATTAACTTGTGCATATCAGAGAAAATATTCGGCCTTTGGTTCTTTGGGTTTGGCATATTTTACTTAGCATGATATTCTACAACTCATTCATTTACCAACAAATGCCATATGAGTCTTAAGCTCGATCTTTTTAATGTTGTTCCAGAATTTTTATATGCACATACTGTTTATAGTTTCTTGGTAACCCTTCCTTAATAATAAATCCAACTGTTGTAATTCATCTACCCTGTCTTCTAGCTCTGAAAAATCATTTTCAACTTTGTCTAATCTGTTGGTGAGACTTGGAACTGGGGTTTTCATCTTGAATTTTTGAGTGTTTTATTTCCAAGATTTCTGTTCATTTTTTTCCCAGAATCTTTCTTTATTAAATTGCTCTTTCATATTGCATTATCTTCCATAATTTATTCATCTGCTTATTTGTACCTTATTTGAATTCATTGAATGATTTTTTAAAAATATTTTTAATTGTAGATGGTAATAATACCTTTATTTTGCTTAATTATCTTTCTGTGGTACTGAGAATTGAACCCAGTGCCTCACATGTGTGAGGCAAGTGTTCTACCACTGATCTATGTACAACCTCAACCCTCATTTGATCATTTTAGTAATCAGTTTTTAAATTTCTTTGTTCCAGCACTTCTTCTCCATTGGTACTTATGATTTTGGTTCCTGGGGAGTTATGAACTTGAGGAGTCATGTTGCTTTGCTTCATATTTTTGTGTTTATGTCTTGAGATTTTCACATCTGTTGAACTGGTGATCTCTTCTAGTATCATGTGAGGGTCTTAATAGTGAGTAAACTTCTTTTTACTTTGTGTCTTGGAATATTGGTTTGTTGTGTAGTGTTGAGATTCATTGCAAATGGAGTTTATGTTGTAGTTTCCCTGAAGTTCCCTAGACTGTGGTGGATTTTGACTCTGAGTACTTGGTCAGAACCCAAGGGATTAGCTTTCTTTGTAGACCTTTTGTGAGTGGAGTCCTTCTACTAGTTCAGGCAAGTATGATATAGACAATGGAGTATACAAAGTACACTTTGCATGGCTGTTTCTCCAGTACTTGTTTGCACTGTATGGCATAAGAGGACTTGTGTGCAGCCCATACTAGGGTCCCTTATTAGTGGCATGGTACAACAGTTGTGTTATTTCTCTGTTGTTGCTCAGGAGCTGTAGTAGTCTTCAGCCCACCCCTGTCATCTGTGCATACTTGCAGCCAGGTTGTCTGTTGGGTGCTTTTATCCACCCTATTTTTAAGTTGAAGGAGCCATCAAAGTTTGTGGAAGATTCAGTCCTGGATAGACTAAGGTACAATTTCTCTCAGCTGGGTCAGGGCTAAAGCTCAGTGTCATAACATCTATCCATTGCCTTCCAGGTGCTGGGTTTAATCCATAGTGCTGATTTGAGAGGAGAAAATGACCACCAGTAACAACAACTTGAAAGCAAATCATATATGAAGATACAATAAAAAACATATAAAAAAGAACCTCTACAACCCCACTAACCAGAGAGAAGAAAGGGATACTCATAATATGAAATAGGTTAAAAATTAGACCTTAATAAAAGTAAAATTAATACTGAAATAGCTGGGCACATTGACTCACACCTATAATCCCATCTACTGTGGAAGCTGAGGCAGGACTATTTCAAGTTTGATGTTAGCCTGGGTATTTAATGGTACCCTGTCTTTCTTTCTATCTATTCTTTCTTTCTTTCTTCTT
>NW_025920455.1:34033-62534 GCF_902686445.1 Sciurus carolinensis
ACACCAAGGCACATTATAATGAAAATACCGAACATACAAAATAAAGACAGAATTTTAAAGGCTGTGAGAGAAAAGAACCAAATTACATTCAGGGAATACGGATATCAGCAGATTTTTCAATCCAGACCCTAAAAGCTAGAAGGACCTGGAACAACATTTTTCAAGCTCTGAAAGAAAATGGATGCCAACCAAGAATCTTATACCCAGCAAAACTTACCTTCAAATTTGACGATGATATAAAATCATTCCATGATAAACAAAAGCTAAAAGAATTTACAAAAAGAAAGCCAGCATTACAGAACATTCCCAGCAAAATATTCCATGAGGAAGAGATAAAAAACAAAGAAGCAAATCAGCAAAGGGAGGAATGATCCTAAAGGAACTGTCAAATAAAGGAGGAACCAAGTTGTGTTAAAAAATAAATTAATAGGGGCTGGGGAGATAGCTCAGTTGGTAGAGTGCTTGCCTTGTAAGCACAAGGTCCTGGGTTCAATCCCCAGCACCCAAAAATAAATAAATAAATAAATAATCAAATAAATAAATAAATAAATAAATAAATTTTAAAAATGAACCAAATGACCGGGAATACAAATCATATCTCAATAATAACCCTGAATGTTAACGGCCTGAATTCATCAATCAAAAGACATAGACTGGCAGATTGGATTAAAAAGAAAGATCCAACAATATGTTGCCTGCAAGAGACTCACCTCATAGAAAGAGATACCCATAGACTAAAGGTGAAAGGATGGGGAAAAACATACCATGCACATGGACTCAGCAAAAAAGCTGGAGTATTCATACTCATTTCAGATAATGTGGACTTCAAGCCAATGTTAGTCAGAAGGGATAAGGAAGGACATTTCATACTGCTTAAGGGAAGCATAATCAGCAAGATATAACAGTCTTAAACATCTATGCCCCAAACAGTGGCTCATCCATGTATGTCAAACAAATCCTTCTCAATTTTAGAAACAAAATAGACCATAACACAATAATACTTGGTGATTTTAACACGCCTCCCTCACCACTGGACAGATCTTCCAAACAAAAATTGAACAAATAAACCATAGATCTCAATAACACAATCAATAATTTAGACTTAACAGACATTTATAGAATATACCATCCAACCAAGAGCGAATACACTTTCTTCTCAGCAACACATGGATCCTACTCTAAAATAGACCATATATTATGCCACAAAGCTAATGTTAGCAAATACAAGAAGATAGAGACACTACCTTGTATTCTATCAGATCATAATGGATTGAAGTTAGAAATAAATGAAAGAGTAAAAAACAGAAACTACTCCAACACCTGGAGATTAAACAATATGCTATTATATGAGGATTGGATAACAGAAGATATTAGGAAGGAAATTAAAAAAAATTCTTAGAGGTAAATGAGAACAAAGAAACATCATATCAAAATCTCTGGGACACTATGAAAGCGGTACTTAGAGGAAAATTTATTTCATGGAGCGCATTTAATAAAAGAAGTAAAACTTAACAAATAAATGACCTAACACTACAGCTCAAAGCCCTAGAAAAAGAGAACAGACCAACACCAAAAGTAGTAGAAGACAGGAAATAGTTAAACTCAGAGCTGAAATCAACAAAATTGAAACAAAAGAAACAATACAAAAAATTGACAAAATAAATATTGTTTCTTCAAAAAAATAAACAAAATTGATAAACCTTTAGCCACACTAACAAAGAGAAGATGAGAGAAAACCCAAATCACAAAAATTCAGAATGAACAAGGAAATATCACAACAGACACGACTGAAATACAAAACAAAATTAGAAGTTATTTTGAAAATCTATACTCCAACAAAATAGAAAATTTCGAAGACATCAACAGGTTTCTAGACACATACGAATTGCCTAAACTGAACGAGGAGGACATACACAATTTAAATAGACCAATTTCAAGTAATGAAATAGAAGAAATCATCAAAAGTCTACCAACAAACAAAATTCCAGGACCACATGGGTTCTCAGCCGAGTTCTACAAAACCTTTAAAGAAGAGCTCATTCCAATACTTCTCAAAGTATTCCATAAAATAGAAGAGGAGGGAACTCTCCCAAACTCATTCTATGAAGCCAATATCACCCTGATACCTAAACCAGACAGAGACACATCGAGGAAAGAAAATTTCAGACCAATTTCCTTAATGAACATTGATGCAAAAATTCTAAACAAAATTTTAGTAAATTGCATACAAAAACATATTAAAAAGATAATGCACTATGATCAAGAGGTTTTCATCCCAGGGATGCAAGGTTGGTTCAACATCAGGAAATCAGTAAATGTAATTCACCATATCAGCAGACTTAAAGTCAAGAATCACATGATTATTTCAATAGATGCAGAAAAAGCAATTGATAAAATACAGCACCCCTTCATGCTCAAAAAACTAGAAAAAATAGGGATAGTGGGAACATTCCTTAACATTGTAAAGGCCATCTATGCTAAGCCCATGGCTAATATCATTCTAAATGGTGAAAAACTGAAAGCATTCCCCCTAAAAACTGGAACAAGGCAGGGATGCCCTCTTTCACCACTTCTTTTCAATATTGTCCTTGAAACTCTAGCCAGAGCAATTAGACAAAGCAATGAAATTAAAGGGATACGAATAGGAAAAGAAGAACTCAAACTATCCCTATTTGCTGATGATATGATTACATACTTAGAGGAACCAGGAAATTCCACCAGAAAACTTTTAGAACTCATAAGTGAATTCAGTAAAGTAGCGGGATATAAGATCAATGCACATAAATCTAAGGCATTTTTATACATAAGTGATAAATCTTCAGAAAGAGAAATTAGGAAAACTACCCCATTCACAATAGCATCAAAAAAATAAAATACTTGGGAATCAATCTCACAAAAGAGGTGAAAGACCTCTACAATGAGAACTACAGAACACTAAAGAAAGAAATTAAAGAAAACCTTAGAAGATGGAAAGATATCCCATGTTCTTGGATAGGAAGAATTAATATTGTCAAAATGGCCATACTACCAAAAGTGCTATACAGATTCAATGCAATTCCAATTAAATCCCAATGATGTACCTTACAGAAATAGAGCAAGCAATTATGAAATTCATCTGGAAGAATAAAAAACCCAGAATAGCTAAACAATCCTTGGCAGAAAGAGTGAAGCAGGGGGTATCGCAATACCAGATCTTCAACTCTACTACAAAGCAATAGTAACAAAAACGGCATGGTATTGGCTCCAAAATAGAAAGGTGGATCAATGGTACAGAATAGAGGACACGGATACAAACTCAAGTAAGTACAATTTTCTCATACTAGACAAAGGGGCCAAATATATGCAATGGAGAAAAAAGAGCCTCTTAAACAAATGCTGCTGGGAGAATTGGAAATCCATATGCAACAGAATGAAACTAAACCCGTATCTCTCACCATGCACAAAATTAAACTCAAAGTTGATTAATGACCTTGGAATCAGACCACAGACCTTGCATCTTATGGAAGAAAAAGTAGGTCCAGAGCTTCAACATGTCGGCTTAGGACCAGACTTCCTCAATAGGACTCCCATAGCACAAGAAATAAAAGCAAAAATCAATAACTGGGATAGATTCAAAATAAAAAGCTTTCTCTCAGCAAAGGAAACTATCAGCAATGAGAAGAAAGAGCCTACAGAGTGGGAGAACATCTTTGCCAATCATACTTCAGATACAGCATTAATCTCCAGAATCTATAAAGAACCCAAAAAACTCTACACCAAGAATGCAAATAATCCAATCGACAAATGGGCTAAGGAAATGAATAGACACTTCACAGAAGAAGATCTACAAGCAATCAACAAACATATGGAAAAATGTTCAACATCTCTAGTAATAGGAGAAATGCAAATCAAAACCACCCTAAGATTCCATCTCACCCCAATTAGAATGGTGATTATCAAGAATAGAAGCAACAACAGGTGTTGGCGAGGATGTGAGGAGAAATGTACACTCATACATTGCTGGAGGGGCTGCAAATTAGTGCAACCACTCTGGAAAGCAGTGTGGAGACTCCTTAGAAAACTTGGAATGGAACCACCATTTGACCCAGCTATCCCACTTCTTGGCCTATACCCAAAGGACTTAAAATCAGCATATTACAGAGATACAGCCACATCACTGTTCATAGCTGCTCAGTTCACAATAGCCAGACTGTAGAACCAACCTAGATGTCCTTCAATTGATGAATGGATAAAGAAACTGTGGTATATATATACAATGGAATATTACTCAGCCATAAAGAAAGATAAAATTATGGCATTTGCAGGCAAATGGATTAAATTGGAGAATATCCTGCTAAGTGAGATAAGCCAATCTCAAAAAACCAAAGGATGGATGATATCACTAATAAGTGGATGATGACACATAATGGGGGGCAGGAGGGGTTAGTGTTAGGGTTAGAGTTAGGGTTAGGGAGGGGGGCAAGAATGGAGGAAGGAAGGACTGTATAGAGGGAAAAGAGGGGTGGGAGGGTTGGGGGGAAGGGAAAAAATAACAGAATGAATCAACAACATTACCCTATGTTAATTTATGATTACACAAATGGTATGCATTTACGCCATGTACAAACAGAGAAACAACATGTATTTCATTTGTTTACAATAAAAAAATGCATTTGTTGGAAAACCACTGAAAAAAATTTAAATCATTATACTTTTAATCTATTCACTGATTCTGTACTATGAAAAATAAACTAATTCTTACTTCAGAAAAAAAAATCTACCCTAATATTCCATCTTACCCCAATTAAAATGGAGATTATCAAGAAAGAATACATGCAACAATAGGTGTTGGGGAGGATGTGGGGAAAATGGTACACTCATACACTGCTGGTGAGACTGAAAATTACTGCAGCCACTCTGGAAAGCAGTGTGGAGATTCCTTAGAAAACTTGGGATGGAAACACCATTTGACCCAGTTATCCCACTCCCTGGTCTTTACCCAAAGGACTTAAAATCAGTATACTACTAAGATACAGCCATTTAAATGTTCATAGCTGTTCAATTCACAATAGTCAGATTTGGAACCAACCTAGATGCTCTTCAATTGATGAATAGATAAAGAAATTGTGATATATATATATATATATATATATATATATATATATATAATTATATATGTGGTATATATAATTGAATATTACTGAGCCATAAAAAATAATAAAATTATGGCATTTGCAGGCAAATGGATGAAATTGGAGAATATCATGCTAAATGAGATATGGCCATCTCAGAAAAACAAAGGAGAAATGACTTCACTGAGGAGCAGATGATGACACCTAATGGGGAGTGGGAGGGAGGGATTGTATAGAGGGAAAAGAGGGGTAGGAGGGGTGGGGGAAGGAAAAAATAACAGAATGAATCAAAAACTATTACCCTAGGTAAATGTATGATTACACAAATGGTGTGCCTCTACTTCATGTACAGAGAAGCAAGATGTATCCCATTTGTTTACAATAAAAATAAATTTTAAAAAGTTATCAACATAAGAGCAAGTAATCCAATCAATAAATTGGCAAACAGCCTGCACAGACACTTCTCAATAGCAAGTAAACATGGCCAAAATATACGTGAAAAGGCACTCAATATCTTTAGCCATCAGAGAAATGCAAATCAAAACTACACTGAGATTCCACCTGCCTAGTCATCACAGCTAGTCAAATAACCAAAAAGTAACAAGTGCTGACAAGGATGTGAAAAAGGAACACTTACACATTGTTGGTGTGAATGTAAATTAGCACAGTCATTATGGAATTCAACATGCATGTTCCTCAATAAATTAAATATAGAATTACCATATGATGCAGCTATATAGCATTCCTAGCTATATTTCTGGAGGAAATGAAGTCAGCACACAAAAAAGATAATTGTATACCTATTTTTATTGTGGCATTACTAACAATAACCAACCTAAGAAATCAGCCTACGTGCTGTCAATAGATAACTAGACAAAGAAAATATGACATATATACATATGGAATATTATTCAGTCATAAAAAAGAAGCAAACATGTCATCTGCAGGAAAGCAGATGGTACTGGAGTTTCTCATGTTAACTGAAATAAGCCAAACTCAAAGACAAATATCATGTGTTTTCCCTCATACATGGAAACTGTTAGGAAAAAAAGATGATCTGAAAGTAGAGAAGGTATTTTAGGGAAGGGGAAGAAAAATAGTGAAAGAAAGAAGAGAATAAGAGAAAGTAAATGGGATGGTGCACGTAATTAAAAAATGATACATGCATATGTAGGAAAGTCAGTGAAACCTATTAATTTATAAAATTAATGAGTTAATATTTGTAACAAATTTGTCTAAAGTAAAAAAAAATTAAAGCAAGTTTAACACATACAGTTCTTGCCTGTTTTGCCCAATTTCAATTTTGTGTCTATAATAATTTCTTTAAACTTCTTCATTAAATACTAACAAGTTCTCTGAAATATAACCATGATGATTTCAGAATGATGGGTTCAAAAACTTTTACTACTTTATCCTATTTTATAAGTAAATGTCAGCTTTCTCCAACGGAGGGGTATTTGAGCTGCATTGGCTATACAGATGCTACACAGTCATGTATCTGATACATAAGTTCAAGAGTTTCTCTGGGGCATATGACTGTAGCACACATGTAGCTATGTGCAGGTTCAACTTTAACTATTGATGCCATTTTCTTCCAAAGTGGTTATATTAATTTACTCCAAAAGGCAGTGGAGAGGAAAGTTGCTCTTAGTTCATGTTCCTGCCAACACTGTACCATCAGAATTCATTTTCTTCTAATAATTAGACATAAAATGCCCTCTAGCAGTGGTTTAAACTTGCATTAGCTTAAAGGAGCCCACCATCTTAGATACACCCTGAATTAATTTTAAGTAAGAAAAGTTCCACATCATTCAGTTCAGCAAATACACTAAAAGTAAGACCAGTTCAGTGTTTTGCTTGCCTTTCTAAGTTCCCACCTCACCAATTTGTGGCTTGAGCACTCCTTACATTTTTGGCCAACTTTCATATATATTTAGCTTTTAAGATTGTTAATCTATGTTTTTAGTGGGAAGACCAAAGACCAAGCTGAAGGAATCTTTATTGTCTTCAAACACTGAGATCCATATGACAAAGGGGATGAAGGAGAGGGGAGAAAGAGGGAAAATGAATATTTATTGTGTGCAGACAACATATTTGCAGGAAAAAAGAAAGCATAAGCAACAGTGCTGGAACCCTTACAGCCAAAAGGCAAAAGACTTCATCACTGGTTGCCTCTTTGCATGAAATCCTGACAAAGTTATGAAAGGAAGACAGGTACATAGAGAGTTGCTACTAGTTCAGTGTCAAGGAAGTCATACTATAAGTAATCTGCACTGTTTTGTCAAAATATTAGGTTTAGGAAAACACTACCACAATCATTTCCTCACTTCTGAATAAACACTGAAACAAAAAAGAAATGAAGTCACCACATTTATTAACTTATCTTGAGAAGTTTTGAAAACATGGGCATACAACTGGAAAATAATGAAGTTCAATTTTCTCTTCTCTAGTTAATAACAAGCACAGTAACCATCTCATGGTTTATGAAAATTCAGAACACAGAAATACACAGAACACAGAAATACTACTAAGGACCAGTGTTATTAAGTGGTAAGTTTTATATGTACTAACAAAATTACCATTTAAAAAATATTTTGTAGTTGTAAATGGATAGAATGCCTTTATTTTATTTGTTTATTTTTAGGTGGTGCTAAGGAGCAAACCCAGTTCTCATACATACTAGGCAAGCATTCTGCCATTGAGCAACATCCCCAGCCCCAAAATAACTATTTAAATATAAAAAAAAAATTCCCTTTTTTTTTTTAACCTTTTTCCATTTCATTAAAAGACTGGTTATTTTGGAGGTACTAAGTCTATGATCACTCTCAATTACTTCTTCTGTTTCCCAATTCTTCAAATCATAAAAAGAATCCAGTTCACCATCTAGGCTTTAAAAAAAAATCTGTCATGGAAATCTGGAAGTTTACTGTAGCATTTGAAAAGAATTAAATTTCTTAAATATTAGCAGCATAATGAATGAGGAAAAATGTGAAAAGCAAACTTTTTTAAATGCAAAAAATAAATATGTAAAAGAGAAAAATGTAAAAATGAACCATTATTGATTTTGATGACCCACTAAGCATCCTTCAACCTTTTCTAGTCATTACATAGGCCTGATTCAAAATGACATATACTTGTAGAATGTCTAGAACTGCAAATTATTTCTGGTAATTCCCAATAATTCAGTGAGAGAGATACAGAGCATACTGTTATCTATTTTAGGTAAAGAAATAAAGTTTACCATGAGAAAATTAAACTCTAGAGAAGTTAAGTAACTGACAGTGACATAACTAGTAAAGACTGAAACAGAATTAGAATCCCAGGTTTCTTTTAAAAGATCATCTGAGACTAGAAATTTCTAGAGCAGCACTGTTCACAGGGAATATAATGCAACACACAGGTCATTTAAAAATTTCTGGCAGAACACTAAAAACAAAGAGGTAAACTTTAAAAATATATTCTATTTAATTCAGTATAACTACAATGTTACTACTTCAAAATAAAATCAAAATAAAATTATTATGAAGACATTTTACTTTCTGTTATCCATGCTGTCTTTGAAATCCAATGTAGTATTTTAGACTTACAGTATCTCAATTCAAACCAGATTCATTTGAAGTTCTCAATAGGTACATGTGATCTGAGATCACTGTGCTGGACAGCACACTTCTAGATACATTGTGGACAAGGACTGTGAAAATTGTCCAAGGTGTGAAAACCCTCATAATCCAAAACCTTCAAATTATAACTTAGAATTATACCCATGTCATTTATATAAATGTAAAATGAATAAAATATCAGTTAAACATAAGAACATAATTTCTATGAAGCTATAATTATTAAAGTATTTACTACTTTCCTTATTCTACATTCGATCTACTTCATGTCCTGGTCTTGAATTATTTTGTGAATGACAAATGAAAGAATAATAACAATAATGATAATAGTTAATATTTGAATATTTTACTGTGTCCAGCAATGTTCAAAGTGCTTTACATGAATCAACTCATTTAAGGAGAAAAATAGGTAATTTATTTAAAATATTCAACCTCCCCAATATGGTTATGTTAATAATACAGAGATATTTAAGCACAATTGTTATTTCAACTTTTCATTTTCTATATGCACACATTTTTTATAGTTTTACATTATTTTAAAATGTTTTTCTTCTTGATACCTACAGTATTTCTTCTAACCACAAACTGTTAATATTAAATATTCAATTTAACATTCATTTCACCGTTATCTCCTTTATAAAACTATAACCCTGTTTAGCACAGTATTCCATGATACATTTTTGGTTGCTACATCCCCTACAGTGGTTCTCCCAACTACTGTATGTACAGTGCTTAACATTATTGGATGTACAATAGACACTGGCTTGAATGTCACCATCCCAAAATCCTATACTGCAATTTTTTTTCTGAGTTTCTTTTTTTTTAAAGAAAAGAAAACAGTTTCATTTACTTATTTGTGGATGAATAAACACATAAGTAATTTTTTATCCACTGAGCTGTAAGCCTATTTTATATTTTACTTTTAAGACAGAGTATCAGGTCTGGGACTGTAGCTAAGTGACAGAATGCTTGCCTATCATGTATAAGGCACTGGGTTTGATTCTTAGCACCACATAAAATAAATTAATTAATTAAATAAAGGCATTCTGTCCATCAACAACAAGAAAGAAAGAAAGAAAGAAAGAAAGAAAGAAAGAAAGAAAGATAGATAGATAGAAAGAAAGAAAGACAGGGTACCATTAAATACCCAGGCTAACATCAAACTTGAAATAGTCCTGCCTCAGCTTCCACAGTAGATGGGATTATAGGTGTGAGTCAATGTGCCCAGCTATTTCAGTATTAATTTTACTTTCATTAAGGTCTAATTTTTAACCTATTCCATATTATGAGTATCCCTTTCTTCTCTCTGGTTAGTGGGGTTGTAGAGGTTCTTTTTTATATGTTTTTTATTGTATCTTGATATATGATTTGCTTTCAAGTTGTTGTTACTGGTGGTCATTTTCTCCTCTCAAATCAGCACTATGGATTAAACCCAGCCCTGGAAGGCAATGGATAGATGTTATGACACTGAGCTTTAGCCCTGACCCAGCTGAGAGAAATTGTACCTTAGTCTATCCAGGACTGAATCTTCCACAAATTTTGATGGCTCCTTCAACTTAAAAATAGGGTGGATAAAAGCACCCAACAGACAACCTGGCTGCAAGTATGCACAGATGACAGGGGTGGGCTGAAGACTACTACAGCTCCTGAGCAACAACAGAGAAATAACACAACTGTTGTACCATGCCACTAATAAGGGACCCTAGTATGGGCTGCACACAAGTCCTCTTACGCCATACAGTGCAAACAAGTACTGGAGAAACAGCCATGCAAAGTGTACTTTGTATACTCCATTGTCTATATCATACTTGCCTGAACTAGTAGAAGGACTCCACTCACAAAAGGTCTACAAAGAAAGCTAATCCCTTGGGTTCTGACCAAGTACTCAGAGTCAAAATCCACCACAGTCTAAGGAACTTCAGGGAAACTACAACATAAACTCCATTTGCAATGAATCTCAACACTACACAACAAACCAATATTCCAAGACACAAAGTAAAAAGAAGTTTACTCACTATTAAGACCCTCACATGATACTAGAAGAGATCACCAGTTCAACAGATGTGAAAATCTCAAGATATAAACACAAAAATATGAAGCAAAGCAACATGACTCCTCAAGTTCATAACTCCCCAGGAACCAAAATTATAAGTACCAATGGAGAAGAAGTGCTGGAACAAAGAAATTTAAAAACTGATTACTAAAATAATCAAATGAGGGTTGAGGTTGTACATAGATCAGTGGTAGAACACTTGCCTCACACATATGAGGCACTGGGTTCAATTCTCAGTACCACAGAAAGATAATTAAGCAAAATAAAGGTATTATTGCCATCTACAATTAAAAGTATTTTTAAAAAATGATTCAATGAATTCAAATAAGGTACAAATAAGCAGATGAATAAATTATGGAAGATAATGCAATATGAAAGAGCAATTTAATAAAGAAAGATTCTGGGAAAAAATGAACAGAAATCTTGGAAATAAAACACTCAAAAATTCAAGATGAAAACCCCAGTTCCAAGTCTCACCAACAGATTAGACAAAGTTGAAAATGATTTTTCAGAGCTAGAAGACAGGGTAGATGAATTACAACAGTTGGATTTATTATTAAGGAAGGGTTACCAAGAAACTATAAACAGTATGTGCATATAAAAATTCTGGAACAACATTAAAAAGATCGAGCTTAAGACTCATATGGCATTTGTTGGTAAATGAATGAGTTGTAAAATATCATGCTAAGTAAAATATGCCAAACCCAAAGAACCAAAGGCCGAATATTTTCTCTGATATGCAGAAGTTAATTCACAATAAGCAGGGAGGGATAAGGAAGAATAGTTACTCTATATTAGGTAGAGGGGAGTGAAGGAAGGGGAAGGGGTATGGGAGAAGGAATGATAGCAGAATGAAACAGACATTATTACCTCATGAACATGTATGACCACATGACTGATGTGATCCTACAATATGTACAATCAGAAAAATGAGAGATTACCTCCATTTATGTATGATCTATCAAAATGTATAAATGCATTCTACTGTCATGTACAACAAAATAGAACAAATAAAAATTAGTTTAAGAAAAAAGACTCGAGGATGGAGATATAGCTTAGTTGATAGAGTGCTTTCCTCACAAACACAAGGCCCTGGGTTCAATCCACAGCACTGCCAAAAAAAAAAAAAAGTAGCTCTAAAAAAAGAGACTCATAGTTCTAGAGGAAGGAATAGAGATACAGGTTAAAGGCACACAAAACTTATTCAGTGAAATAACAGGAGAAAAATTCCCAATCTTGAAATGATAATAGAGTGCCAAATAGAAATGACCAGAAAAGAGACTCTCCATGAACATTATAGTTAAAATGCTCAAAATACAGCAGGAGAACTATTAAAAGCTGCAAGAGAGAAGCACCAAATATTTTTTAAAGGAAAACCCATCTGAATAATAGATTTCTCAACAAAAACTCTAAAGGCCAGGAGGGCATGAACTGATAGATTTCAAGACCTGGAATAAAAAAGCTGCCAAGTTAATTATTTTATCCAGCAAACTTATCTTTCATAATCAAAGAAGAGGTAGGTTTTCCAAGAAGAGCATGAATTAAAAGAATTCATGACTACTAAACCTACATAATCCTACACTCAGTTGAGAAACCAGACAGCACAACCAGAAAAGAATATGAAAGAATAGATCTCACTAGAAGGATAGTTAAGCAAAAAGGAACAAGTAAAAATAAAACATGATTGTATCAATAAATCAACAAAAACTTAAGATGAATAAGAAAAAAAGAAATGAACACAAAATTCTCAAAACAACCAGAAGAAAACTAACAATGACAGAAACTAGTATATTTCTTTCAATATACTTTCAATATAACCTGTAATGAAAATGATGTAAATTCTCTAATTAAAAGACAGACTACCTAATAGAACTAAAAACAAGGTTCATCTGCTTACTATTTGCAAGAACTCCACCTCACTACCAAAAACATTCATTCATAAACTAAAAATGAAAGGTTGGAGAATGAAATTCCCATCAAAGGGAATCCTAAAGCAAGCAAGAGTAACCAGACTTATATCCAACAAAACTGACCTCAAATCAGTCATGAGACAAAGTAGGTCCTTATACTCTGATAAAAGGAATAATCCATTTCAAGAAGATATAATGGTTGTAAATATAGATGTACCAATGTCATAGAATCCAATTTTATAAAACATATTACAGGACTTATAGGGAGAGACCAGTCTGAATTCAATAATGGTGGGTGACTTCTATACCTTAATGTTAGCAAGAGATAGATCTTCCAGAACTGCCCCTCCCCCAAAATCAACTGAGAAACATTAGAATTACAGTATAGATCAAATGGACTTAACATCTCAGACTGTTTCATTTAACAGATGTAGAGAACACATTCTTTTCTTCAGTAAAAAGAATTTTCTCTAAAATAGACTATACTTTCAACAAGGAAGCAAGCTGAACAAATACAGACATGTTGAAATATTTCTTGCATCTTATACTAGCAGAAGGAAACTACAAATCAATGGCAAGAGTAACTGCAGACATTATACAATTACATAGAGACTGAAAATTACACTTCTGAACAAGTAGTGGGTCATTGAAGAAATCAGGGAGCAGATTTAAAATTCATAGACTCAAATGAAAGTGGAAACACAACACACCAGAATCTATGGGACACAGAAAAAGTAATTAGAAGAGATAGGTTTATAACTATAAGTACATAAATTAAAAAAAAAAAACTAGACAGACCTCAAATAAGTAACCTAATTGTGCATCTCAAGGTCTTTAAAAAACAAGAGCAAAACAAATCCCAAATCAGTACAAAGAAATAATAAAAATCAAAGCAGAAATAAACAAAACAGAGAATAAATGTACAAGAAAATGACTAATAAAACAGTTGGTTTTTGAAAAAATACACAAAAATAACAAACCCCTAGCCAAATTAAGCAAAATGAAGAAAGCATCTAAAATAAATAAAAATTAAAGTTGAAAAGAGATATATTACAATAGATACCAATGAAATCCAGAGGATCATGAGGGAATATTTAGAAAACTTCTAACCAATAAACTGTAAAATCTACAAGAAATGGAAACATTTCTAGACACAAATAACCTACAAAAATTGAACCAAAGGATATAAAATGTCTAAATAGATCAATAACAAATAATGAAATTAAAGCATTAATAAAATGTCCTAACAAAAAAAAAGTCAAGGATTAGAAGAATTCACAGTTGAATTTACAAGATTGGTTAAATACCACCAATACTTCTTTAATTATTCTATATAACTGAAAGAGAAACAACTCTTCCAAACTCATTCTACAAAGCCAGTATTATCCTACTACCAAAATCAGTTAAGAATACACACACACACACAAATATACCCAGGTGTGTTGGTGCATGCCTATAATCATAGCATCTCAGGAGGCTGAGGCAGAAAGAACAAGAGTTCCAGATCAGTCTCAGCAACTTAGCAAAGCTCTGTCTCAGAATAGAAAATAAAAAGTACTGTGGGTGGGGTAAAGCATGCCTAGCTTCAATCCTTAGTACCAATAAATAAACAAAGAAAAATTTAAAATCACATGATCAATTCAACAGATACATAAAAATATTACATAAAATTTAACATCACTTCATGATAAAAACACTCAATAAATTATGACCATACCATAACATAATAAAGGCTATATATCACAAACCCATTGCCACCATTATTCTGAATGGGGAGAAATTTAAAGCATTTCTTCTAAATTTAGGAATGAGACAAGGGTGTCCACTGTACTACTCTTATTCAATAGAGAACTGGAAAGTTTATTTTTATTTTTTGCAGTACTGGAGATAGAACCCAAAGGTAATTTACCACTAAGCTAAATCTCCAATGATATATAAAAATGTTATATGTATATATATATATATATATATATATACATACACATGTTATATATCATAAAATGTGTATATATAATATGCATTGTTATTTGATATATAATCAATTATGCATAGTTTTATATATATAATATATATATATATATATATATATATATATATATAATATATATTCTAAAGGGACACCAGGGATTGAACCCAGGGTTGCTTTAGTACTGAGCTACATCTCCAGGCCTTTTTATATTTTATTTGAGCCAGGGTGCATCTGGCTTCAAACTTGTTATCCTGCTGCTTCAGTTTCCTGAGTTTCTGGGATTACAGGCATGTTCCATCACACCTAGCTGAGAAGAGAAAACTTTAACCTATGAAGCAAGGCAAAAGAAATGAAAAGAAATTCAAATTATTCCTGTTTGCACATGATTCTATTTTCAACTTAGAAAATCCAGATGAGTCCACCAAAAGTCTTAAACAACTGATAAATTCATGAAGGTAGTAAGGTAAAAACCTGGGAAGTGAAAGACCCTCTACAATAAATGTTACACAACACTTGAAAAAGAAATTGAAGAAGACACTAGAAGATAGAAATACCTCCCATTTTCATGGGTTGAGAGAAATGGCCATACTACCAAAAGTGACTACAGATTCAGTGCAATCCCCATTAAAATAAATAAGAAATTCTTAACAAAACTTAAAAAAAAGACATAAAATACAGATGGGAGAATAAATGATCTTGAAGTTCCAAAGAAATTTTGAGCAAAAAAGAATAATGTTGGAGGTATCACAATACCCAATTTTGAAATGTTCTATTGTGCCTCAGTAACAGCTGTGGTACAGGCATGAAAACAGACATGTAGAACAAGTGAATATAATAGAGAACACAGCACCAAACCCAGGCAGCTACAGTCAACTGATTTTCAACAGAGCCAAAAATATGTGGAAAAAGACAGGCTTTTTAGCAATGGTACTGGAAAAACTGGACTTACAACTAAAGAAGACTGAAATTAGATGTCTCTCTCGCTCTCTCATCCTGTACAAAAATCAACTCAAAATTTGTTAAAGACCTTAATGTATGACCCAAACTTTGAATCTCAAGGAAAACATAGGGAAACTCTTTAAGACATAGGTGCACACACAATGATTTCATGAACATGACTCCAATAACTCAGGAAATAATAACATAAAATAGCAACTGAAGTTACATCAAGTTAAAAATCTTTGACCCAGCAAAAGAAATCATCAAAAGAGTGAAGAGATAAGCCATTATGGAAAATATTATGGAGGTTCCATAAAAAACTAAAAATAGAATTATCATATAATCCAGCTTTATCAGGGTATATCAAAGTCAGCATAGTAAAACCTGTATACCTCTTTATTGTGGCACTACTAACAGTAGCCATGTTATGAAATTGACCCAGGTGACCATCAGCAGATGCATAAAGAAAATGTAAGAACACATGATAGAGTATTATTCATCCATAAAGAAGAATGAAATAATGTCATTTGTAGGAAAATGGAAGATAAATCCACTACAATTTAGATGTATGCAAAAACAAGTATTTCAAATTGGCATCAAAGGCTTGTATTTAATGACAGCCCTTTACTGATTACAAAAGTTTTTTCCATCATAGTGGAAACATAACCTTATTTGATCCTGCCAACAACTCTGTAAGGTAAAAAGAGTAAGTGTCTTCAACCCTATTCTACAATTCAGGAAGCTAAAGATTATAGAATTGATGTGATTTTTTTTCCAATAGGAGGTGTACTGGAAATTCAGAATGCAGAAATATTCAAAATCTAGCCTTCTTTCCAGTTAATGTGATACTTCATGGGACCTAGATCATTTGTTTTAATAAGCTGTTGGCCAACATCTAAATCCAGTGAATAAAAGGAAAACTTCAGTGACAAAGAAACAGAATTTTTTTTAAATACATGAGTCTTTTGCTAACAGTCATTTTCACACCAGCAGAAACTTAATTGGTTATGTTTTAATTATCTCTCCATCACTTTGACAAAATTTGCAGGAGTAAAGATTTATCTTGGCTCATGGTTTTATACCCTGGTCACTTGGCTCCATTGCTATGGATCAATGGCAAGGCAGATTATCCTTGTGGAGAGCACATAGCAGAGCAGACCTGCTCATTTCATGGCAGCTGGGAAGTAGAGAGGGCAAGAGAAAAGATATAGGGACAAAACAAGTCCTACAAAGGCAAACTTTCAGGGACCCACCTTTTCCAACTAGACCCTACCTCCTACAGCTTCCATAGCTGAGAACCAAACCTCCAATGCTTAAAGCCTTTAAGGGTTATCTCAGATCCAAACTAAAAAAGAGCTATATTTTTCATTGTTTTTTGCTTGTTTCTTTTTTGAGTAGTGGAATTTTTGTGGGAAAAAATTTCAAAATAATTTTAAGATTTTTTAAAGCTGATATATTAATTATATCTGGACTTCTTTTTCATATTGAAGGAATGTTTCAGAAGAGTATTTTGCAAAACCAACTGACTTCAGTTTAAATAAAAGATTTTACTGACCCAATTAGCTGATATAGTGCACCAAAACAAACAATAATTTCCATTTCCCAAAAACAAAACCTTATGGAAAAAAGAAATGAGCTAACAAACTTTTAAAGATATGATTATTTCTGATGCATTATTCCAAAAATATCACAAACACACTTATAAAAATACCATTTTAAAACTTTGAACAAATTATTAGGCTAATGGTTAATTCAAATTACCACAGCTATATTATCTGCAGAGTACAAGACTTTACAACCCATTCAATCCCATAGTATAAGTATTTTTTCCAAGTATATTTATTTGATAAATTCCTCCTACAGTATAATAATTACTATCCTAACAAATCAGAACAGTTTATGCCCCAAAAGTAGCTACTAGTTTTCTTTATTCAACATAGTCTGGTTAATTCTTAAAATCTTCAGTGGTAGACATATGGTTATACTAAAATATAAAAACAAAACTCATTTGAATTTTAAAGATACATACATATTTACTTAAAAATTATGATTAGTATTATTAGTTCATTATCAGAGGTAATGAAAAAAATCTTAGCATCACAAGGTATCGAGCACTAACCAGAATTCTAAACAACATTTTTTTTTTAAAACCTCTAATTTAATTTGTTAAAAACTGTAAATATACAAACTATTTTACTGGCTTACCTGGGGAAATCAGAGATTTTCTCTTATATTTAGCCTGATCAAAATTTAAAATATCTTACTAAAACAGGAAAAAAGAAAAAAGACAAACTTAATTTGTATACTAATAATCAATTTAATGTCTTAAAATATTTCAAACAGCCTAGAGCACTGGCACACACCAGTTACTCAGAGGATACAAGAGGACCACAAATTCAAGGCCAGCCTTAGCAATTTAGCAAGGTCAAAAGCAACTTAGTGAGACCCTGTCTTAAAATAAGAAAAAAAAAATGCTAGAATGTGGTTCAATGGCAAAGCAACCCCAGGTTAAATTCCTAGTTCAAAAGAAAAGAATAGAAAAAATATTTACCCACATATTATATGTTAATTATAAAAGTAAGATTTGCCTTAGTGTTCTGTTATCCCAGTGACTGTGGAGTCTGAGGCAGGAGGATCCAAAGTTCAAAGCCAGCTTCAGCAAAAGTAGGAACTAAGCAACTTGGTGAGATCCTGTCACTAAATAAAATACAATAGGCCTGGGGATGTGGCTCAATGGTTAAGTGTCCCTGAGTTCAATTCCTGGTACACCCCCCACATATGATTTTGTGTGTATGTGTGTGTGTGTGTATATATATATATATATAGATAGATAGATAGATAGATATACAAATAAATATTATAGAGGTTAAAGTGGAGAAATCTAATAGATACCACCCTAACTAAATTATCCAAGTTAACATCACCAATGGACAAACCAACATAATCTACCTCTTCATACATCTGAGCAGCCCACACATCAATCATGTTCTATTGTTTCCAGAAATGTAAAATGGGAAGCTAATCAGGGGGTATAAAGCAGACATATCAAAAACTAAGGGACATTCTAATACACAATGGTCTTAAAATTTTCAAAAGCATCAATGTTACATAAAGCAAAAGCTGGGAACCTGTTCCCTGTGAAGGGCAACCACCACCACCAACTGCCATGTTCATTCTTAGATTGACTCCAACCCCCAAAAAAAAAAAATCTGCATAGGACAGAATTGCATAGTGAAATTTGAATATGAACTACAGATTAAACAGAATTATTGTAGCAATGCTACATTTTCTGAAAATACTACTATGGGTTATAAAAAAAGAAAGTCTTTGGGGCTGGAGTTGTAGCTCAGTGGTAAAGCAATTGCCTAGCAAGTGTGAGGTACTGGGTTTGATGCTCAGCACTGCAAAAAAAAAAAAAATCAAATAAATGTATTGTGTCCATCCACACTTAAAAAAAAAATTAAAAGAAAAAAAAATGCCATCACGCACAGGAAAATCCAAACTATATTTAGGGGTAAAGGAACATGATACCAGCAAATTGCCCTCCAAGAGCTCCTGGGGAAAAATGTTTATGTGAGGAGGCACAGAGGAGAAGAGAGGAGATGAGAGAGAATGATAAAGAAATGTTGCAAAGTGTTAATGGATTAATTCAAATGAAGGTCACAAGAATTCTTCGCACCACTCTTGAAGAATTCTTTTTGTAAATTTGAAAATACTTCAAAATAAGAAGTCTTTTAAAATTGTTTATCCCTGTTTCACTCAGGTCACTGCAACGAAAGTTCAACAATGCTTTCAATGCACTTTGTAGAACATAAACCTTGCAAATCTACAGTGACTTTTTTTAAATTGTAAACAAATGGGATACAAGTTGCTTCTCTGTACATGGCGTAAAGGCATACCATTTGTGTAATCATAAATTTACATAGGGTAATGTTGTTTGATTCACTCTGTTACTTTTTCCCTTCCCTCCCACCCCTCTTTTCCCTCTATATAGTCCTTCCTTCCTCCATTCTTGCCCCCCTTCCTAACCCTATGTCTAACCCTAACACTAACCCCTCCCACCCCCCATTATGTGTCATCATTCACTTATTAGCAATATCATTCGCCCTTTGGTTTTTTGAGATTGGCTTATCTCACTTAGCATGATATTCTCCAATTTCATCCATTTGCCTGCAAATGCCATAATTTTATCATTCTTTCTGGCTGAGTAATATTCCATTGTATATATATATACCACAGTTGCTTCATCCATTCATCACTTGAAGGACATCTAGGTTGGTTCCACAATCTGGCTATTGTGAACTGAGCAGCTATGAACAGTGATGTGGCTGTATCTCTGTACTATGCTGATTTTAGGTCCTTTGGGTATAGGCCAAGGAGTGGGAAAGCTGGGTCAAACGGTGGTTCCATTCCACGTTTTCTAAGAAGTCTCCACACTGTTTTGCAGAGTGGCTGCACTAGTTTGCAGCCCCACCAGCAATGTATGAGTGTACCTTTTTCCCCACATCCTCACCAACACCTGCTGTTGCTTGTATTCTTGATAATCACCGTTCTAATTGGGGTGAGATGGAATCTTAGGGTGGTTTTGACTTGCATTTCTCTTATTACTAGAGATTGTGGCGAGCCGCCTCACCACCATGATAAGATGGCGCTGGTTTCCTGAAGTGCTTTCTAGGTAAACAAGCCCATATTTGGTTAAGCTAACTGTTGCAAATGGGAGTACCTATGAACATAGGCCAAATGGCAGGAGTAGATTGGCTATTGCAAGAGTATAAAAGTGTATGAATTCAGCTCAAGAGGTAGAAGAAGAAAAACCATGGTTTTATAATAATAAGGTCCTTATTAAATCGCTGAAGGAAGATTCCTGTGTCGTGCTTTCTTGCGGGCAAGGGACACGACAAGTGGTGCCGAAACCCGGGAATCAGAACTTTCAGTGGTCAGGGGTGCACCGGTAAGTACCACAGGTAAGTGGGGTCTGTGGACTAGGATTTAACTGACTTTGTGTAGTCGGTCAGCAAAGATAAATTCAACCGACTTTGTGTAGTCGGTCAGCAAAGATAAATTCAACCGACTTTGTGTAGTCGGTCAGCAAAGATAAATTCAACCGACTTTGTGTAGTCGGTCAGCAAAGATAAATTCGACCGACTTTGTGTAGTCGGTCAGCAAAGATAAATTCGACCGACTTTGTGTAGTCGGTCAGCAAAGATAAATTCGACCGACTTTGTGTAGTCGGTCAGCAAAGATAAACTCAACCGACTTTGTGTAGTCGGTCAGCAAAGATAAATTCAACCGACTTTGTGTAGTCGGTCAACAAAGAAAGATATTTTGTTTTCGCTTTCATTCTGCTTGCTCTGAACGCTGCTTTCATTATGGAGCAATTCTCCATCTAGTTCATTAGTACAGCCTTTAGATTTTTTGTTGCGCTCTAAAGAGCTCAAGGTTAAATGCAGTACTTTAGAAACATTCCTTGTAAGAATTGATAAGGCAGCCCCATGGTTTGCTGTCTCTGGAAGCTTGACTCCTGCCAGCTGGGATAAGTTGGGAAAAGATTTGGATTTCCTTCAGGAGCAGGGACAATTGGAGAAAGGAGTGATACCACTATGGAAATTAATAAAAGGATGTATTCTTGATGGTAGATGTCAGGAAGCTATTCATAAAGGACAGGCAGTTCTTGAACAACTACATGAGGAGAAGTCCGAGGATTCTATGAGTACTTCCAGTAAACATAGTGCAGGAGAGCAGGTTTATGGAACTATTCCAAAGAGGAGACTGTACCCAGATTTAAAAGCCCTTAGAACACCAGAAGATACAGGGGAGTCAGAATCAGACGGTGATGAGAAAGTGAAAGAGCTAACGCAGCACTTACGGAAGGTGAAGATAAAAGAAGGGGGAACTAAGAGGCAAAAAGATTTCAGACAGAAGGACTATGAGGAAGAACAGAAGCCAGCTCTAGCCTATGATCCTCCCCCATATGTGGGAGGGGTTCCAGGCACAGGTAGAGCTTTTAACTCTGCAGCTTGGAGGGCTGCCCATGTAGAGTTGAGGTTTGCCTGTCCTGTATTCCAGGACAATGATGGGGGAAGACATCAGGAACCCATAGAATTTAAAATGATAAAGAATATAGCAGAATCTGTCTGCACTTATGGTGTGGATGCTGCTTTTACTATCGCCCAAATAGAAGGGCTCAATAGATTCTGCATGACCCCCTCGGACTGGGCCAGTTTAGTGAAAGCTTGTGTTTCCCCAGGTAAATATTTAGACTGGAGAGCCTTCGTGTTAGAGGGGGCCAATGAACAGGCTGCACGCAACCAAGCTATGGGCAAACCTGCCTGGGATGTGGATATGCTTCTGGGGCAGGGTAGATTTGCCAATCAGCAAACAGGCTTTCCATTAGAGGTTTATGAACAAATTAATAAGATCTGCATTGCTGCCTGGAAAGCACTTCCTAATAAAGGAGAGGTGCGAGGTAACTTAACAAAAATTGTCCAAGGCCCCACAGAAGCTTTTTCAGATTTCGTGGCTAGAATGGTAGATACAGCAGGGAAGATCTACAGGGGATGCTGATGTAGCTATGCCTTTAATTAAACAATTAGTATATGAACAATGTACAAGAGAATGCAGAAATGCTATTAATCCATTTAAAAGCAAAGACATAGAGGCATGGATGAAAGCTTGTAGAGAAATAGGTGGCCCATTAACAAATGCAGGCTTAGCCGCTGCCTTACTTCACATGGAAGGACTATTAAAGGCTTTATTAAAGGCTAATGGAGCACCTTTAGAGGTTTCCTCAGCTAGGAAGTTTTTAAAAGCTGTAGAAGACAAAGCCCCTTGGTTTTTAGATAAGGGCTTGTTGGATCAAGAGAAACTATCACAAGAGACAGAAAAAGGCCCCCCTCCTGATCCCTTCCACGCAGCTCCATGGCCACCTAGGGAGGGAACACCCATGTCCTTGAAGCAGTCCTCCCCCTAGGCAGAGATCTCAGCAGCTCCATTCCTCAAAAGTAGTAAGAAATAATGTTTTGTTATTTTCTGCATTCAAACCTAACCTGATTTCTCAACCAGAAAGAAAAAGGGTTAAAAAAGTCCTGGGTGATCCTCCCTCCCCCCTGCCTGGCCTTGCTGAAGCCTGCATTGGAATGTAAACTGCAACAGTCTCAGCGGGAAAGGGGGGTAACCTGAAGATAAGAAAAAGAAAACAAAAGGGTGTCTGTTTTAAACTTCTGGACTGCTACACAGAATTAACTCATTTTCCAGGATTCTTGTTTTGTTTTGTTTTTCTTTAATGCTGTATTTTTGAGCTCATAATTTTGATCTTGCATACCTAGGTTAATGATTTTTTTTCTCTTTTTGATCAGTTCTATTTTTTATTCAACTAAAGTTTTTGAACATCTGTTACATTGCAATGGGGATTCACCTATAAAGTTACAAGGCCTTTGATTTTGTGTTATTTGTATGTCGTGCTGTCTGGTGTCATGTCTTGTCTGCATCAAAACTGAGCGCTCCTAAAATTAAAATTTAAAAATGGATCCAAATACTTTTATTCACGTGATTTAAAAGGGTTCAATTTAAATTGAGTAAACTAATCAAAGTGAAATGTCTTTAAAAATAACTTGCAAGTCTCTAGGTGGTCAAACTAATAAAATGTTGATGTTAAACAATGTCTAATATCAATTGTTTCTAGAACTTTTCTTCAACAGGAAAGAGACAGCAAATACTGTTCAGGACACCTGCCTGCTTTCTTGGTTTTTACAGAATAAGTAAATTAGAGTTACCATATAAGGGATTACTTAAATGTGTTTGTAGAGACATCTGATTAATTTACAAAATTAAAATGCTCATTGTTAAATAACATCAAGTACTCTTAACTCCTTAAATTCCATGGAGTATCATACTTAAACATTATTGGTGCTTTCATAGGTTGGTAAATAAAAAAGGTTTAAACTTGCTTTGTGTCATCACTAAATTAAAAACAAGGTTACTAAGAGTTATGTCTTAACAAGTACAATTCTATATACAAAGGGTTCTAAAGGTTTCAACTGTGTTTCAATTAGAGTACTATAAACAACAAAATATTTAATCTTATTAAAATAGAGCAATTTATCTAAATTCAGAAATTTCATAAGAGTTGTTTCAGAATGTGAACAAAAGGGGTCAACAGATAGGAAAGAGAAAATAAAAGGGTCTGGGTATGGAAATATATTTAGTAAAAGGGAAAAGGAAATGTTTCTGGGTAAGAAAGTGCTTGTGTGATGAAATACATGAGGGTCTAAGTAAGTGCTAAGAAAGTCTATGTAAGTAAAGGGCAAGTTTCAACATGTTTGTGTGAAACTGAGTTGGTTGTGTGTATGTGAGACAGCTAAAGCTATTAAAGGTTTTTCCTAAGGTGAAATACTAATGTTCTGATATACACCAAAGTTTAATCTACATGGTAAAATGACATGGTAAAATGGCAAGGATTTCTTAGAAACACTAATTTACTCTTAACTTTGTGTCTATTAAGTTTTATTCTTTAGAACAATTAGTCTTAAAAATTGGGGTGTATACAATTATGGTTAAACAACTGTTAAAGTATTGTACTGTGTTACAGAGTCTACATTTTTCTTAAGAAACTAAATTTGGTAAGAAAAAAGTGTCAAGGTAATTGTGAAATGGTTTCTAGTTGTATATGAAATGTGTTCATATTTTTCAGGTATACAAGTTTTTAAAGCAGGAAATTTATCAAGCTGTGCTATTCTCCAGATTAAACTTGTCTGTAATGGTAATCTTAAACTTATAAAGAGTAAATTTTAATTGGGGATTTATTTCTATCATTTAATGTACTATTATGGGACATATTATCAGTAAGGTATATGTAACATTGGTTACTTATTTCACTGAGATAAAAATTTAAATGTAAATATATATCTAAGAGTTAGTGACAGACTGATTTGTTTAAAGGTTCATATTGTAGAAGGTAAAAACATTTTGCTACACAAAAGAAAAGTTAAAAGCTCTCTCAGCCTTTCTTTGATTGATTCCTGTTTTGGATATAATGTTAGACTGTGTTAACTAATGTTTATATGGACTCAGAAATCAATATATATAAACTTCTTAAAATGACATTTAAGAAAGAGTATAATGCATTATAGCAAAAATGGGACAACAATGACTGAGATTGGGGTCCCTGACTTCATGACTGTAGCATGCCGGGTGCCTGGAAGTGTTCCTGTGTAGGAGCACAAGATGCCTAACTGCTGTGGCAGTAACCTCCCTGGGGAGGCTCTGTACAGGAGTCCTATACAATGTTAAATTGTGTTAATTATAAAGTTTATATAGACTCAGGAAACAGTATATGTAGACTACTTAATGATATTTAAGAAAGAAGTAAAGATCAACATCAAAATTAGAACACTTAAGATTTGTAAGGAGCCACGCCTTACCTGAGATAAGGCTCTGCCTCCCACCTTACTGCATGTTAAAGTGACTCCAAAATAAGTCAGACTTCAGCTTATTTAAAGTTATAATCAAAAGATTGGTTTTTTTTGTTGTAAAATTACTATGATCTCAAATAGGAAATATAATGTGGTTCTCAGTCAAAATTCAAAATAGCTATTATACAAGCAGAATATATTTTTACTCTTACTTATTTCATTTTGTAAAACTGTTACCTATTAATGTTTTGCAGAAGTAGCTGCTTCAAGAACACGCAACCTAGGTAACTTGTGATAATAAGCCATCACCTAACAAATAGTGGTAACAGATACCAAAACAAATAGTGGTAACTTCCAGAACTAATGCAGACTCCAGTTAGATAAAAGGGTAAATAACTGTAAAGTTATGGACATTAAAGTTAAAGCCCAGTACTCTTACTTTATGACTGGTGAGACTGGCTTGCTGGATGATTAAGATCAAACTTAGAGATTGGAGTACAGAAGGCAAGATACACCAGTATTTGGATCTTTTGCCCTCAGTCAGCTTGAACCCAGGGAATAAGAGGACTTCTCTAAGGAGCACTTAAGGTGTTGTAAACTGTAGGTGCCATCAATCCTAACAACAAGGTTTCATCTTTATTTGCTCAGTTACAAAATTTGATTTTGGGCCATTCTGCACCCTTTTATCCTGTACATATAAGAGCTCATACGTCTCTCCCTGGACCTATTGTTGAAGGAAACGCAAGGGCAGATGCCGCTACCCGCACAATTTGTTTTCTTTCTTCTCTTGACAGTGCTCGAGACTTTCATAATAAGTTTCATGTTAACTCCCAAACACTTCGTAAGCGCTTCTCTATTCCTCGAGCAGAAGCGAGACAGATTGTCTTAGATTGTTCCCATTGTGTTCCATTTCACCATCTCCCTTCTCTTGGTGTTAACCCCCAAGGCTTGTGACCTCTTACGATTTGGCAAATGGATGTTACTCATATTGCAGAGTTTGGTTTCCTAAAATATGTTCATGTCTCAATAGATACTTTTTCTGGAGTTATGCATGCCTCTGCTTTGGCAGGAGAAAAAGGCCATCATGTCATCTCCCATTGCCTAGAGGCTTGGGCCGCCTGGGGCCTTCCATGCTCCTTGAAGACAGATAATGGGCCAGCGTACACTGGTCAACAATTCACCTCTTTCTGCTCCACTATGGGAGTGCAACTGACTCATGGCTTACCTTACAACCCCCTAGGTCAGGGAATCGTGGAGAGAGCTCATAGAACGATTAAAGAACTTTTACAAAGACGAAAAGGGGGAATAGGAGCAAGCTGTACTCCTAAAGAGCGTTTGTCTTTGGCTTTTTTTACCATTAATTTTTTAACTTTGGATGCACATGATAATTCTGCGGCTGACAGACATTGTTCGCCGCCTGCCCCCCCTTTTTCTATTTCTATTATCAAACAGTTCGGAAGTGATTTTAAATTGTTCTAATGACAATATTACCTGCCTGCTTTCAGAGTGTTGGAACGGTAGTGAATCTGTTGCTGTGATTGTAAAAGTACCCACCTTTGTACCTGTCCCAGTGGAGGTCAATCCAGATAATTTTCCGTTGGTGAACCTCTTCAGAGAAAAGAGAGACTTTGGCATTACCGCAGCCATAATAACTGCTATTGCTGTCTCTGCTGCTGCAGTCACGACCGCTGCTCTAGCCATGACCAATCAAGTTCAAACAGCACAAACCATTAATCAAGTCATACAGCAAACTGCACAGGTGCTAGAATCCCAGGACCGCGTCAACAGACATATCCTATCAGGGATCTTGGCGGCGAATCAAAGGATAGATTTACTACAAGTACAGTTGGATTAACTTTTCAACATTGCACAAGTTGGATGCATCGGAAATCATAAACACATGTGTATAACTCCAGTAAGATATGAAGAAGCAAAGAATCAAAGCCACTTGATTTCCGCCTTTCTTGCAGGCAATTGGTCCCTAGAAGCTGAGAAGATGATGACTCAACAATTATTGCAGATTTCGATTTTAAATGACACTCGTGTTGAGCCTGTTACTTTGAGTCAGTTCTCTAGCTGGCTCACCTCTGCCTTTAGTTATTTTAAAGAATGGATTAATGTGGGGATCTTTGAATGTATTTGTTCTGCAGGTATTTGCCTTTGCCTTTGGTTTATTTGCAAGCTAAGAGTGCGTCAAGCACGTGAAAAGGCGGTGTTAATTCAAGTTGTGTTAGCCATTGAACAAGGGGTGTCACCTTCTGTGTGGTTGGCTAATCTGGCACGGGAATAAATGACATTTTTAGTATATCTCTGTTAGAGTTAGAATTATCATTTACGCTAGGTGTCTGCAGGGTACTGCTGTAATTACTATGTACTTTTCTTTGAGGACTGTGTATTTACATCCTGGGGATTTCTTGTACTAATTAAGGCTTCAATTGTCTTGTAACTTCCACCTTTGATCTTGAGCTGTAACAATGATGTTGGAGGAGAGAACTGTTACTATATGCCTTGTGTTCATTATGGTGCCCCTGTATTGTGCAGCATTGGCAAGTAGGGTGATGTGTTTTCCTACCTCAGGCCTTTGCAGTTGCGTAAGCTGGATAAGCTCCCCCTAGTATGGTTTTCCATACCGCTATGTCTTCATGGACACAGGATGCGAGGCAAAGCACTGCACTTGAGAGTTTTATTTTTGAACCTCAAGGAAGGCATGCCCTATTGCATGTGGGTTTGATGTCCACGTCCCACCCTACAAAAAAAGGCATTGGCTTAGGTGATATTAGGCCCGGAGAAGGCGCCACTCTGGGACTGACGTTCACTATTTGCCACTTTTGCACAGTAGGATAGGGCCTCTACCTTCACCTGTGTTCATAAAATAAAGAAGGGGGAGCTGTGGCGAGCCGCCTCACCACCATGATAAGATGGTGCTGGTTTCCTGAAGTGCTTTCTAGGTAAACAAGCCCATATTTGGTTAAGCTAACTGTTGCAAATGGGAGCACCTATGAACATAGGCCAAGTGGCAGGAGTAGATTGGCTATTGCAAGAGTATAAAAGTGTATGAATTCAGCTCAAGAGGTAGAAGAAGAAAAACCACGGTTTTATATTAATAAGGTCCTTATTAAATTGCTGAAGGAAGATTCCTGTGTCGTGCTTTCTTGTGGGCGAGGGACACGACAAGAGATGTTGAACATTTTTCCATATGTTTGCTGATTGCTTGTAGATCTTCTTATGTGAAGTGTCTGTTCATTTCCTTAGCCCATTTGTCGATTGGATTATTTGCATTCTTGGTGTAGAGTTTTTTGAGTTCTTTATAGATTCTGGAGATTAGTGCTCTATCTGAAGTATGATTGGCAAAGATTTTCTCCCACTCTGTAGTCTCTTTCTTCACATTGCTGTGGTTTCCTTTGCTGAGAGAAAGCTTTTTATTTTGAATCTATCCCAGTTATTGATTTTTGCTTTTATTTCTTGCTATGGGAGTCCTGTTGAGGAAGTCTG